>NC_082721.1:79296590-79579090 GCF_030144855.1 Hypanus sabinus
GGATGAACTGACTCAGGCCACAAGCACTTGCATAATGGGATACTGATTTTCATACTAAGACGGGTCATGTCTTGAAACAGGCTGGCATACTGGATTCCTGCACCTTGCTGCAGGGGTAATAGTTGTAGTCTCAGTCCCTAGGATCAGCGGTCGCTCATTGACCCTATTCTGTGGTCATCACACTGTTCAAAGTTAAAGGCAACGGTTTCTCACTCATCTAGAGACATTCCGTGCTTGAACCGTCATGCAAAACTTTAATTTTTCCAACACTATGAGCACTTCCATCACTTTGCACTGGAATGGACATTTTTGTTTCCTTGTAAAAATATGTATAACTTATGTTTTTCTTGTGAACTTTGCTCATCTGATGCCATGTGTCTGTGATGATATTGCGCGTCGATTCTTCATCGCACTTGTGCATGTGACAATAAACTCAATTTTGACTTCTACTTCCGAATGCCCGAAACTTCGGAATCAGCAAAGTTCAGGAGGTTATAGATCAAGGTGGCAAAAGGGAGGGTGCATTCAACCTGGCATTGACACAATGCGCTAAAGAGCCTGTTTCTGTGCTGTATGGCAATCTTTGCTATGTGAGGCCAATTTTTACAATTATTCAATACCAATTTACCAAACTTTATGTTGAATAGAGTCCCAGCAGTTTTTATCACTCTCTGTTACACATGCAGATATGACAAAGACGACTGCTTCCGGTGGCCACTAGAAATAAATGATGTGACTGAATACTTCCAGCCAACCAGGCCTAATCCTGGTCCCTGTCGAGATAAACACACCAATAAAACTTTTTTGCAACATATTTCTAATGGGCAAAGAGCCCAGTAATCAATCTTACCCTGTCTCCCAGTTACTTCAACGGAAAGGAAACTGTTTTACATAATGAGTCGTCATCATATTCCCAAACGGAGTGTGTTGCTGCAGGAAACGTCTCCAAATAGTTTGATAAAAGGACCACCTGAAAAAAAAACATAGTGGCTGAACTCGCAACGCTACAGTCTCTATGTGCCCAGAATCAGAATCAGAATTGGATTGACTATTGCTGATCTCTGACATGAAGATTGTTATCTTGTGTCAGCAGTACAGTACAAAGACATACAAATCTATAAATTATATATAAAAAAAGAATTGCGTAAAGTAAAAGGAAGAATGAGGTAGTGTTCATGGGTTCATGGACCATTAATTAATCTGATTGAAGAGGGGAAGGAGCTGTTCCTGAAATGGTGAGTGTGGATCAAAAGGTAGTAATGACGGGAAGACATGTCCTGGATAGTGAGGGTCCTTAATGTTGGATGCTTTCTTGAAGCACCAGCTCTTGAACGTGTCCTCAGCGATGAGGAGGGTTGTGCCTGTGATGGAGCCGGCTGAGTTTACAGCCTTCTTCAGCCTCTTGCAGTCCTGTGCTCTTGAAGCTCCATGCCAAGCTGTAATGCAACCATGGTCCAAAAGTAGCGATTCGCAAGAATATTTACTGACATATCAAATCTCCTCAAACCCTTAACAAATTAGAGCCACTGATGTGCTTTCTTCATGATTGCATCAGTGTGTTGGACCCAGGATAGATCGTCTGATACTCCTAGAAACTCGAAGCACCTCATCCATTCCACCATTGGCACCTCGATGAGGACTGGTGTGTGTTCCCCTGACTTCCCCTCCTTCATCTCCTTCCTTTAGTGCAAGGTTGTTGTTGCACCACCACTCAATCAGCTGATCTATCTCACTCCTGTAGGCCTCTTCGTTGCCACCTGAGATTCTGTGAACAGAAGTGTCATATAGACAGTGTTTGCGCTGAGGTGTGCCTGCGTCGATTGTCAGCAAGGAGGAGATGTTGTTATCGATCGGCACAGACTGAGATCTTCCAGAAAAGAAGCTGTAGATTCAGTGGCAGAAGGAAGGACAGGCTTTGAAGTTTGGTTATTAGTATGGAAGGGATGAAGGTGTTGAACACGGAGTTGTAACCGATAAACAGGAGCTTGATGTATGTCTTGTGGTTGTCTAGGTAATCCAAAGCAGAAGGGGAGAGCCAGTGAAATTGCATCTGTTATAGTTTGTTGCCCAATTTGTGTTTTTTTCTGAACTTGGATACTGTTCTGCTACTCAGCACCCTTAGGACCACTGAACTCCCAAACCTGAAGCCAAGCTGCTCCATCTTTCAGACCAGGGGCAGAAGTGGAGAGGGAGATAGAAACAGAAACAGGCCCTTCAGCCCACTGAGTCCATGCCAGCCATTAACCACCCATTGACACCAATTCTACACACATCCCATTTTATTCTGCCTACGTTCCCATCACCTCCCCCAGACTCCACATTACACCTACATACTAGAGGCCTATCAACCCACCAAGACTCAAGTCTTTGGGACGTGGGAGAAAACCCAGAGCGCCTGGGAGAGACCCAATCAGTCAAAGGACATGCATGCAAATTTCCACACGGTCAACAGCAGAGGTCAGGATGGAGCCTGGGCTACTAAAGCTGAGAGGAGGCAGCTCTACAAACTGTCCTATTATTCATGAGTCCTTAAGCTTTCTGCTAGGTCACCTCTGACTCTAGTTAAGACAGCAAAGCACAAGTTCAATCAAAGGTCCCAGTGCAATGGCCAGTCATTGTTCTAACTGCTCACTATTGCAATTGCCAACATATAACTCGAGGGTATTTCTGTGAGGCCTGAACCCTCCAATAAACAGTGACACACTCCAGGCAACTACAGTAATTATTAATATTAAGATAGAAATTAAAATGGATATTTATCTATGGTCTTTTACATCCTCAACCGTTGTCTACAATCACAGCACACAGAAAATGCTGGAGGAACTCAGCAGGCCAGGCAGCATCAATGGAAAAAAGTATAGCTGATGTTTCATGCCTGAGGAAGGGTCTCAGCCTGAAACATCGACAGTACTCTTTCCCATGGATGCTGCCTGGCCTGCCGAGTTCCTCTGGCACTTTGTGTGGTTGTTGTTTAGATATCTGGTATCGGTAGATTTTCTGTTGTTTCTAAAATCACAGGGTGATAAAACTCGGCGCTGCAGATTTTTACTCGTCATGTATGTGAAAGATGTCAGAAATAAAGTCAATTTATTACATATGTCACTCTGTGTATCCACAACGCACATGGGGTAAAGATAAAGGGGGAGAAATCGGGTTAGAAATAGTACAAATATTATGGAAATGTGGAATTGTTCTCAGACCAGAGACTTACTCTCCTGCTGACCTTGGAAAGAGATTGGTTTCTGAAGGCAAACTCCAAACTCCAAGTGAATGCAGTCTGGCAGCCCAGGGTAGTTTACCATGAACAATGTGGTGTTGAGGGCAAATCTAGGCATGACAGGAGAATTCTCTTTCTGAGAGATTACTATTCCCTGAATTCGGAACTCTTCACCTAGCATAGATCTCCAGGCCTCGGTGCTTCAAGAGGAAGCCCCTCAAGTAACACTGGACAACAAAGATTTTGCTTCCTGAATACTCTTGGATGTATCTTATGGATTTTGGGCTGCTGATCATGAAAATCACAATGTAATTTCCCTATCATGCAACATATTTTTAAAATCACCTGTACTTGAAATTTCAATTCAGAATTCAAGTCAATTAAAATGTTGTCCACAAAGTAGCTGATAAGTTTTCTATCTTGTTCCGGCATGCCTGGGCATGGTTAGATAGTCAAACGGTACATTGCAGGACATGTTTTAGAAAGGTGGTAAATTTCTGCGAAGGTTTTCGATATTTGAGACGATGTTTCCCAGAATAACCGATGCCAAGATTAAGGAAGGAATTTTTATTGGTCCACAAATCAAATAGGTCATCAATCCGAAGAACGTCTAGTGGTAATGGAGAAAATCACATGGAAAGCGTTCAAAGATGTTGTTGAAAACTTTGTGTGTTGTTAGTGACGAGCATGTTAAAAGTTTCCACCAGGACATTGCAGTCATGGAGAATCGGTATCTGGGCAACTGGAATCCATCAAGGCTGGCTGATTAGTGTTGGACACTTAAACGAGAAGCCTCAGGTACTGAGTACAAATTTCTTGTTTCTTCAAATTCCTATGTGATAGAGGTAGCCTGAAATTATGTTTGCGTTCAGCTTCAAGCAGCATATCATAAACAAAAAAAAATCTGAGGAAGCAGCGCTTCCAAAAAAATTTGTTGTCCTGTTCAATTACACCCCTCCTCTCCAACTTTCTTAAAGCAAATTCTAGACTCCAGCCACAGCCTTGATGCCGTGCTTCAAACCCAACAGTATTAACGCAGAAGTAACAATGAATAAATTTGAAGCTCCTGTATTGATTGCTGCTTTAACAAGCCCTTAACAAGCAAAAAAATTGCAACTTAGTTTGTGTTATAAATCACCTTCATCCCTGGAGCTGACACGTCAAGTGTGTCAGCTAGACTCTGTCAGTAGTTTTCTCACCACTGAGTCAGGATTGCTGGACTGGAGTCCCACTTGTAGAATTCAATGGCCAGCAAAGATCATCACTGCACAACACAGGCGGCTTGCTGACTCTCTACCGCGATATTAAACTTAGTCCACTCAGGTAGAAGATCTCGGGGAATATTCCCGGAGCAGGAGGTTGTTCTTGATCCATTACAATCAGTTTGTGTCGTGTAACCAGTCATTCTGACTCGGAGAATAATTAGCTCAGCTTCGAACGAGAAGGGGGAGGAAGCTGGATAATGGAGAAGGCTGCACTATTAGAGGTGGTGCAGGTTAACTGTGATGTCCGACTGGTGCCCCATCTGCTCTGGTGGGTGGATGGCAAGCGTTACCGCCTTACCTAGAAGTTCAAAGGACAAAGTAAATTTTACTATCAAAGCCCATATACGTCACCATATACAGCCCTGAGATTCATTTTTTCTGTGGGCAGGCTCTGCAGATGTATAGACTTGTAGCCATAACAGGATCAATGGAAGATTGCAGAAGACACAAACTGTGCAAATGCGGATATAAATAAATAGCAAAAAGTAACAAGAACATGAGATAACGAGATAAAGAGTCCTTAAAGTGAGATCATTGGCTGTGGGATGGCCTCATGGATACTGCTTTACAGTATATGCCAGTAGGGCCTCTGGGCCTGTACTCAGTAGAATTCGGAATATGGTGTGACCTCACTGAAACCTATTGAATGATGAAAGGTCTCGATAAAGCGAATGTGAAGCGGATGTTTCCTATGGTGGGGCAGTCTAAGACCAGAGGACACAGCCTCCGAATAGAGGGGAGTCCTTTTAGAACAGAGATGGGGAGGAATTTCTTTAGCCAGAGAGTGGCGAATCTGATTAACTGGATGCCACAGGCAGCTGTGGAGGCCCAGTCACTGGGTGAATTTAAGGCAGACGATGATAGATTCTTGATTAGTCTAGGCATGAAGGGGTTTGGGGAGAAGGTAGGAAATTGGGGCTGAGTGGGAAATGGGTCAGCTATGATGAAATGGCGGAGTAGACTAGATGCGCCAAATGGCCTAATTCTTCATCTTAAGGTCTAATGGTCTTACATTCTGCTTATTTACACGGTATTGTTTAGAGTCCCAGAGTATTGGGGTCTGTGGTAAGGAAAAACAACCCATTGAGTCTGTTCAACCACTCATTCATGCTGAAAATGAACTTTTCCTATCTTTGTTATATTTCCCTCTACATTCTCATCTACTCCTCCCCTAGATCCTATCACTCATTCACACACTCAGGCCAACGTAACCTACCAACCGCATGTCTCTGGGCTGTGGGAGGGAACCGGAACACCCAGAAGAACACAGGTTCGGAGGGAGGGCTTGCAAACTCCGCGCAGACTGCACCTGAGCTCAGGTCATTGGCTCTACCATCTGCGCCACTGTGCTGCTCTGAGCAGCGGGTCAGGGTTCTTTTGGTTTAGAATAACCCTCTGTTAATCAGACAGCACTTGGGAGCTTGGAGATGTCTGGACTACCACGACGACCATCCCAGCATCCCTTTAGTCATTTACTTTCAGATGTCACACAGTGCAGAATGATAAGATTGCCAGTGAACCTGAGTCCCACACACCAAGTAGAGGATGCCAAATCCCGGTGTATTTCAGCCAATCACAGGAAGTGCTCAAGGGAATCGGTACCCGGTGAACCAAATGTTGAACCTCCTGGAACCCCCTCTGATTGCACTGCCATAACTACATGCTATAATTATGTGGTTTTGTCAGTGCGACTCTTGGTTTGTCCTTTTTTTCAATTTTGTGATATCATTCTGGAAGAGCATTGTATCATTTCTTAATGCACGCATGTATTACTAAATGACAATAAACGAGGACTGAATGTCCTCATAATCTATTCTGATCTAATTTCCAAACGACGTGGTAGTGGGTTATTGCATGTTCCCTTCAGGTTTCCGAAGGTAGTCATTGCCGAAGGGTGATAGTGGGGACGAGCTCCCACTGCTGAACAAACGCTCTCCATGGCGTGCATCTCAAACAGCCCCTGACAACCAAGTCCAACTCCTGGCCTTCACGTGTGGCCTAGTTCTTATGCCTGGCGGAGCTGTTCTCACTGACAGGAGAAGGGGCAAAGGCGGACCACTGGCACCATAAAACCAATTGTTCCGGGCAGATGGGGCTCATTAAACACAGATGGTATCTCATCTAGGAGAGGGAAAACTCCGATTTCAAACCTCCACTGCCTTGCGGCTATACCCGCTCAAGGGAAAGGCTTTGGGAGTAAACCCTGAGGAAAAATCCGGAGTCGGAGTCCCGAAGGTGGCTGACTGCTGCACCAAACTGTACCGACTTTCATCATTCCTTTGGACCTGCCATCAGCATCGGTGGGGAGGGGGGGGGTCCACTGCATGGACAACAGACAGATCTCCACATCAACTCTGACCTGGCTTGCGCCCGGGCAAGGCCACTCCCCAGTGACTACCAGAGACACAGTACCCATGGTCGACCATGACCAACGGAGGCCACACACACACAAACACCATTAGGGTTCTGTACGTGCTGCTTGCTCGAGAGCTGCATGCTTGCAAAACACTTCCATTCAGTTGATAAGCTAGCTCTTGAGCTTCCTCCTGCTCGGACTCCGGCCTTGGTCTTTAGCATTGTTCCAGCAGGTACATTGCAACCCACTGGCCTCCACAATGAGTTCAACAATTTCTAATATTTTTATTGCAAATTATTCCCAATTTTTCCTATTGGATAATTCTGCTTCCTTCCATTTCATCTTCACCAATCTGATCGTATGCTTCTTGTTCCACTACCACAGTTATTCCCCTGCCCTTCCTCCCTTCCATCCCATCACAGGCTGTTCCTGTGTTCACTCCTCCAGTCCCCTCTATTCCTGCATTTCTCCACCTAAAACATTAACAATGCTGCTTCCTGCAGAGGTGCTGCCTGACCCAACAATCATTCCTCAAGGTTACGGTGCTGTGTTGTTTGTTGAAGATTACTACAACCATTTTGTATGTTGCATCCTACACAAGTGTTACTACATCTCAAAAACCCGTACATGGCTATTGATGCCTTCAGGAAATCCTGATGCCACATGTAACTTTCAATACTTAACATTTTGACTAAGCACCCTTCTCCCATCCCATTACTGTTCTGTGGAATCTCTCTGTTATCAGACCAGTTATTATAATATTTTATAAAAATAACAATGTTTGCATTCCACCCTTATTCAATTGGATATGAAATATCAAAATCCAGTAATTTATGGCTTGGACTGTAGTTCATTTTGGCTTCTTTCAGTTCCATGATTGCTTTTTGTGTTCTCGCCCATTCTTTCTTGTTGCTGATTGGCAGGCTGGGGCTTGGGGTTTGATGTTCTTGCTGTTGTTTCTCCATGTGAAAGTCATTGTGAAAGGGAGCTGTTGTGGGGGGGGGGAAGCTATTGAGAGGTTTTATTTCTTTTTCTTTTTGCGCAGTGGTTGGAACCGATGTATTTCTTTCGACTACTAAGGTCTTCTGTATTTTATGGCTATCTGGAGAAGACAGATCTCAGAGTTGAATTCTGCAGACATACTTTGATGATAAATTGACGATACTAAACTGGGTGGCAGTGTGACATGCGAGGAAGACGTTAGGAGAATACAGGGAGACTTGGATAGGCTGAGTGAGTGGGCAGATACTTGGCAGATGTCATTCAATGTGAATAAATGTGAAGTTATCCACTTTGGAAGCAGGAACAAGAGGGCAGAGTATTGTCTGAACGGTGTCGAGTTAGGTAAGGGAGAAATGCAAAGAGACCTAGGAGTCCTAGTTCACCAGTCAATGAAGGTGAATGAGCAAGTGCAACAGGCAGTAAAGAGGGCAAATGGAATGTTGGCCTTTGTTACAAGGGGAATTGAATACAAGAGCAAGGATGTCCTTTTGCATTTGTACAGGGCCCTGGTGAGACCACACCTGGAATATTGTGTACAGTTTTGGTCTCCAGGTTTAAGGAAGGACATTCTGGCAATTGAGGAAGTGCAGCGTAGATTCACTAGGTTGATTCCTGGGATGGCAGGGCTGTCTTACGCAGAGAGATTGGAGAGATTGAGCTTGTACACGCTGGAATTGAGGAGATTGAGAGGGGATCTGGTTGAAACGTTTAAGATAATTAAAGGATTTGATAGGATTGAGGCAGGAAATATGTTCCAGATGTTGGGAGAGTCCAGTACCAGAGGGCATGGATTGAGAATAAGAGGTCAGTTATTTAAAACAGAGTTGAGGAAGAGCTTCTTCTCCCAGAGAGTTGTGGAGGTGTGGAATGCACTGCCTCGGAAGACGGTGGAGGCCAATTCTCTGGATGCTTTCAAGAAGGAGCTGGATAGATATCTGATGGATAGGGGAATCAAGGGATATGGGGACAAGGCAGGGACTGGGTATTGATAGTGAATGATCAGCCATGATCTCAGAATGGCGGTGCAGACTCGAGGGGCCGAATGGTCTACTTCTGCACCTATTGTCTATTGTCTATTGTCTAAATTGAATGTTTGAACCTTTGGAATTCTTTTGGACATCTGAACAAGATCCCATGAAGAGCCTGGTACAGAAACTCCAACATACAGGTTTGCAAGAGGCTGCAGAGGATTGCAGACTCACTAGTCCCATCACAGGCACAACCCCCTCCACCACTGAGGACATCTTCAAGAGTCAGAGACTCAAGAAGGTGGCATTAACCATTAGGGATTCTCACCATCCAGGACATGCCCTCTCCTCATTTCTACCATCAGGGAGCCTGAAGACCCACACTTAGTTTTTGAAAAGAATTTCTTCCACTCTATCTTTAGATTTCTGAACAGTGCATAAAACCATGAATGCCAGCTTTCTATTCTTCTTTTGCACATTTTATTTGCCTTTCATTGTCACATAGTATTTTTAATGTATTGCACTATAATTTGCCACAATACAAAAAATTTCACAACAAATACCAGTTATAATAAACCTGATTCAGTGGTGAAGTATCACTGAGCACAAAACCTCTCTAACAAATAGGACCATATGAGACTTACATCTGTCTGGTTAAAACTGGCTGCACATGAGTTCCTACACTGAATTTGATTGGTTGTTGTGTGGGTAAAGGGCTCTTTTCTTACTGGTCATTTCATCCCCAAGGTGTTGCTACAGTGATGTCACTGCAGAAGTCCTGTATCTGGGAGGAAAATAGACCGGATGTTTACAAGTGGGGGAAAGGTGTCCAAGATGCTCCATTATTTTGTGAGTCAGAACTTTACTGGATTACAATTGAAGTTATTCATGCTTAAGCTCTCAGTGTTGACTTGTCCTTCTTTTATGAAGTCTTTCACTGTTCTGTCACTCCACAAAAGACTTTGTCACAATGTTTCTCTTACTTACTTATTATGACACATAAGAAGCCATTAGCTCATAAAGTCCATGCTGATCCTGGTCAGCCCCATTTCCCTGTACCTTGGAAACGTATTCTTTCTCACAAATGTCTGTCAAATCCCTTTTGTTCTTTTGCCTCTTCCACTACTCCCCAAACCACCTACATGAGGAACTATCTCATGTAATTCACCTACAGAAACGTTTTTGGGAAGTGGGAGGAAATTGGAGTACTTCATGTAGTCACGCAGAAAACAAGCAGACTCCACACAGGCAGTGGCTGGGTTCCGGACAGAACCAGGTCTTTGAAACAGTGAGGAAGCAACGCTTTGATCTTATTTGTATAGAATAGTTCAATGAAGCTTTCACCAGAACCAGAGATCCACCCACCCACTCTGACAATCTCACAAGTGGCTGGATCTTGTACAACTGAACACATTCATTCTTATCAGGCATCAGATTCACCAAAGTCTGCTTTCTCCTTCTTTGTTGGGTTGAAATCAAAACTCATCACACAATCTCAGTTCCAACTTACCTAGATCCACAACTTGGGAAATTAATTCCCATCCTCATCTTCAGTCTTTCTCCGCTTCTTCAGTATCCCTCATCAGCTTTCCTTTTCCCATCTCCCAGTCCTCAACCTCCCCTTCTTCTGCATCTGCTTCCTAAGCCCCTTCCTCAACTTTCCCTTCTTCCCTTTCTCACTCTTTGTTTCACAATTCTCTCCTTCCTCAATTTTCTCTTCTTCTGTCTCTCTTTCCTCCTCTTCTTCGGACTTTTCCTTGTCTTCCTTTCCTCAGTCTACTCTTCCTCAGTTGTTTCTCCCCTGTCTTTTCCTATCTGCCTTATTTTCTCTTGCTCTGACACTCTCATTGCTTGCTTAGCAATCTCCATTCCTTTGACACTTCACACCCCTCACCCCTCCTTTCCTTTTCCTGTTTAGCAGCCTCCAATCTTCTTGTAAGGCACCTTGGGATATTTAATTTGTGAAGGGTGCCTTGCCAGTTTTTGCTTCTTTCCACCCAAGCTTCTCACCACTCCAGAACAAACTCCTGATCATTGCAGCCTCACATCCTATTACTCCCAAACTTGATGATCTCCTGCAAAGTGGGACGAATCCTTCACCTTGCTGGTTGGTAATAAAAATAGATCCATGGATCTCTATGGAGGCTGCTTTCTGGAAGCACGTGAATGTTATGGGACTGCTGAAGGCTATAGCTGTTTATCAGAATGACTCTGTTTATTTGCACTGAAGAAAAAGTCTATTTTCTAATTAAAGGAATTTGCATGTGGAAATTAGGTCTAATTAGAATAATTAATCAATACATTATTCATATTAACATTATAAATATACCCTTCAAATATCTTCAAGGATTAGATGGAAGCTTCCCATTGGAGTGGGAAATAAGAGGACACACACACATCAAGGCATGGACCATGGATTAACTAACACACACACACACACACACACACACACACACAAATAAAACACATACAATGCACAATATGAGCTCAGATGAAAATGCCATTCAAATCATTGCTACTGAATGATTAAAGTCTCGCTCTGTGTGACTCGAACCTGACCAGAATTATTTGGCCAGCTCCTCTTTAAACGTGCCTTATTTGCCCTTTGGCTGTTGGCTGGAAATCCATTTATTCACAGTGCTAAACACGCTGTCTGGTTGTTTCTGTGTATAGATCTCTTCAATTCATTCCAATGATGTTAATAGAGAATGTATCTCCAAGGCCCATATATCTTTGGTTAGCCTTCCGCACCATCTTGGGTTCTGTTTATCCAGCTGTTTTCCACTGTGATGATGTTACTCAAATATGTACAAAAGACAGTCATGGAAACAGACTGCTCTGCACTTCTTGGCCGCACTGATGTTCCCCAGCCCACATGGTACCCAGTCCAATCTAATTTCCTGCTTCCATATCCCTATTTTTTGTATCCTGTTCTTAAATGTTGACAAGGTCTTTGTTTGTGTACAGAATCAGAACCAGGTTTAATATCACTGGCATATGTCATGAAACGTGCTAGCTTTGAGGCAGCAGTATATAAGATAGTTAAATTAAATAAGTAGTGCAAAAAAAAAGAAATAAAACAGTATTGGGTGGTGTTCATGGGTTCTATGTCCATTCAGAAATTATATTGCAGAAGGGAAGGAGCAGTTCCTGAATCACTGAGTGTGTGCCCTTAGGCTTCTGTACCTTCTTCATGAGAACAGGGCATGACCAGGGTGGTGGAGGTCTTTAATGATGGATGCTGCCTTTCTGAGTCACTGCTCTTTCAGGATGTCCTGGATGCTACGGAGACTAGCGCCCATGATGGAGATGACTAAGTTTACAACTCTCAAACAGCTACTTTAATCCTGTGAAGTGACCCCTCCATACCAGACAGCGATGCAGCCAGTTAGAATGCTCTCCATGGTACACTTGTAGAAATTTGCGAGTGTTTTAGGTGACATAGGAAACCTCCTCGAGCTCCCTATACTGCACTATATGTGAACACATTTCTCTTACACACAGTGTTCCATTTAATTTTATATTTTTAGCTCCTCATTTTATCTTCTCAACCAACAAGATATAGCTTGCATTTATATGGTGTCCTTTGTGCAGCTGAACTTCCAACATCTACTCATAGGGGCTTTATTGTTTGAGAACTGGTGCTGGGCCATACAGAGGTCGGAGAAGTGGTAAAACACGTGTTTCAGGGAGGAAAGAGAGAGATTGCTGAAGACATTTGAAAGATTAGGGCCTTAGCAGCTGAACCACTAATGATAGAGCAATTACAATCAGGAATTCCCCCTTTATTGTCACATCACTTCTTAAGAATACTCACCTCTGTCAAATAAACCTTTTTATTCCCTCTTGGAAGAAATGAGAAAAATAATTCTGCTAACACAAAGAAGGATTGAAAGATTAACTTTATTTGTCGCGTGTAGAACACTAAAGCATTGAAACATTGCATAAAATAAATGATATTGTCTCAACAACCAATACAGTCTGAGGATTGTGCTGGGGGCAGCCCACAAATGTCACCTCGCTGCCCCTAACCCTAACCTTAACAGTGCATCTTTGAAACATGGGAGGAAACCGGAACACCAGAGGCACCCACAAGCTCACGGGGAGAACATACAATCTCTTTCCAGACTGTGGTGATAATCGAATGATAATCGGTGATTGCTGGTACAGTAAAGAGGTTGTCCTAACCATACCGCCCATGATTCAATGGGAGATAAGGAAATAGAGTCATTGCGTTGTCTAATACAGGAGCCTTCAGCCCATCATTCCTCGGCCAGTCTCCACACTAATCCCACTTCCTCACATTAGGCTGCATTCTTCTACACCTTCCTGTTCAAGTGTCTTCGAAGTGTCCGTTAAACATAGAGACTATCTCTGATTCCACCACCTCCTCTGGCAGCACATTTCAGATACCGACTATTCTCCATGAGATGCTTCCCTCTTGGACCGTTCTTAAAAATCCTTCCTCTCACCTTATGGGTGGCGGGCTGGAGATATGTCTCAGCCAAAGGGGGGGGGGTAAGGAACTCCTTCGCTCTGCATGTCACTCTTGGGTGAGGCGTAGCACCTGACCCTCAGTCAGGGTCACCTGAAGCCAGGTGGATGGTCGTACGAGCAGCCAGTGCCTATCACAAGTCCTGGTTATGCGACCCCTGACGCCAGACAGGCAATCTCAGAAGAGTATTGATAAGGGCTGGGGTCACCCGTCTTGTAAAGACACTGCCCAGAAGAAGGCCACTTCTGAAGAATTTGCCAGGAACAATAATGATCGGCCACTGCAGACAGAATGGAACAAAATGATGATATTCTCACGTTAACTCTATGCCCTCTTGTTTTTGATATCCCTGCCATAGGAGTAAGTTTTTGGTTATCCCCCATTTATGTCTCTGGTGATTTTTTTTTCAGATCACTCTCTGCCCATAGCTAAAATCCTCCATTCCAATGAGCATCCTGATTAACTCCTCTCCCTTTTCTCAAAGCAAGGGTAAATGTGACATTACCCCAGCACATGGAGTACCTGAAACAAGAAGGATGGGTGCATTTAGGCATAACATATATGTTCATCAGAGCAAAAGAAGATGGGAAGGAAATATAGCTGGATAAAGAGAGAATCATAAAGACTTATGTAAAAAGAAGAGCAATGTATTTGAGTTGGATTGAATGCCCTTTCTCTCTGCTATTTACTCAATGCAGTTCTAATAGAAGCAAGCCACAATCTGCATTAAAGTGTACCACAGCAATCTGAAACTTGAGCCAGCTCTGGTTCCCCCTTGTTGCCATGGAAACATGCTGCACTAGAAAAGAGTCACTCAAAGATTTTAAGAATTCCGTTCCCTCTTCTGTGTTCTCTCCCTGTCCCAGTCTGGGAATCATGAACAATAATGTTTTCAACCCTCCTTGACTACATAATCTACCTGCAGCTTACTGTTTCTATTGGTGTTCTGTAGTGGGAGAAGTAAACGAGACTGCTGTACGGTCCTAGGAATAAAGCCTTTTAATCCTTAATTGCTGGTTAGATTGACCGCGTGCGAACTTTGCGTATCAGCACTCTCTCTCTGCCACTGATCCTCCCCTGCATCCACACGGTCAGTGCTTTGTGCTTTATTTATTTATTGAGATACAGTATAGAATAGACCCTCCAGTCCCTTGAGCTGCACCGCCCAGCAGTCCCACGATTTGATACCATGGGACAACTTACAATGACCGATTAAACAGCAACCGGAATGTCTTTGGACTGTGGGAGGAAACCGGAGCACCCGGAGGAAACCCATGTGGTCACGGGGAGAATGTACGAACTCCTTTCAGGCAGTGGGGGAAACTGAACCTAGTTTTCCTGTACGGTGAAGTGTTGCTCTAACCATCACTAGCATATTGGCATTTCCAGTGCCTACTGCCCATCCTTCACCGTCCCTGAGAAGGCAGTGGTAAACTGCCTCTGTTCTTTCAATATTCATTTAGCTTCTCCGAAAATATTACATCCAAAGCTGTTTGCTTTACTGTCCAGTTTCCTGCTAAGGCTCTGTTTGTGCTATTAAACCCATATCCTCCTGTGACATAATTGCTTTTAATTTCCCCAGTATATTTCCCACACGCTGTGCATTGCAAAATATCCTGTTCATCTTCCTTTGTTTGCAGTTAAAGCCACTCTTTTGTTCTTTTGTAATCATAGGTTTTTTCTTATTTATTTATCTCTTCTCTCTCTTTTTTGTTTGATACTGCTTTGCCACTAGCCCTGTTTTGCCCTATTGATCTATACATCTGCTTGTACGTTCCTACTTTCCCACTCTGTTAAACTCTACTGGAAATTGATCAAATGTACCAGACCAATTGCTCCCCTTTCATCTCGTAAGTATTGGCTTTTCCATGATGTTCAGGTTAGCCAGGACTGCGAACATGAGGGCAATTAGACATGAGGGGACCTAATTACAATCTGCATAGTCCCATGCACTGTCTAAAAGGAGAAAGGCATATTGAACAGTAACTTCAGGAGGGATGTAATGTCAAAGTGGGGGAGAAAAGTGCTGTGTGAAAGGGAGAGGTATAGCATGAGGCGGGACGGTAGCGCAGTGGTTAGAACAACGTTTTACAGTACCAGCAACCTAGGTTCATTTCCCGTTGCTGCCTGTAAGGAGTTGGTGCATTCTCCTTATGACTGCGTGGGTTTCCCCCAGGTGCTCTGGTTTCCTCCACAGTCCAAAGACGTACCAGTTAGTAGATTAATTGGTCATTGTAAGTTGTCCCGTGATCAGGCTAGGGTTAAGTTGGGGGTAACTGGGTGGTGCAGCTCAAAGGGTTGGAAGGGCCTATTCCCCACTGTAATGTAATAAGCAAATAAATAAAGAATGCAAACACCCGAATTAGTCAGGTCTGTATCTTCTCTCAATAAGGTCATGGCCAACTTTATTACAACCTCAACTCCATTTGTTACCTTTTACCTCCTTGGTTATCAAGAATCTACCTTTCCATTGATTATTAATGTTCAAAGACTCCATCCACTGCCAAACAAGAGAGAGCTCCAGAGACCCATGACTTTGCTTATATCTGTCTTATTTAATTTTCTCAATGATCTGCCGGGATTTGAAGATCTAAATGACCTGCACCCTGTACTGTACCACCCTATCACCTTGTAATAACTCCCATCTTCCTCAGCACCCTACCAGTGATACGGAAAGAGCCATGCTAACATTAATCTATTATACCAAAGAAGCTGTCACTGGGTCTACATCCTGTATCTCTCCTGTCCAATAGCGGTGAGGACGCACCCTTCACCTGAAGGATGGAAATTTTGAAGAAAAGGGAGGATCTCATTGAACCCTATCCAATATTGAAAGGCCTAGGTAGAGTGGACATGGAGAGGATGTTTCCTATAGTGGGGGAGTCTAGGACCAGAGGAACAGCCTCAGAATAGATGAATATCCCTTTAGAACAGAGATGAGGAGGAATTTCTTTATCTAGAAAGTGATGAATCTGTGGAATTCATTGCCACAGGAGGCTGAGAGAGCCAAGTCATTAGGTATACTATTTAAAACAGAGATTGATAGGTTTTTGATTCGTAAAGGTGTCAAAGGTTATAGGGAGAAGGCAGAAGAATGGAGTTGAGAGGGAAAATAATTCAGCCATGATGGAATGTGCTGAATGGCCTAATTTTGATACTATGTTTTATGGTCTTTTGGACTGGATTGATTCCAGATGGTATTCATTACCACTTTCTTGAAAGACGTTCGGATATAATCAATGAATGCTGGTCTTAGCAACAACGCCTAGATCCCAAGTAAACAAGCCAAACTGAAACTGATTCCAGTGATCCATCTGGTATCCCTTGAAGCCCTCTTCTTCATTCCACACTGAATCTACTGGATTCCATTAGGAGGAAACGCTCACAATTCACTGACCCCACTATGGACTCAGATTATTGCTTCCTCAGTCCGCCAACACTTCTCCGAGGCGCCTGGGCAGCAGATGTTGGAAGGGTCTGGAGGGACAACACATCTGCTGGAGGAACTCCGCAGGTCGAGCAGCTTCTGCAATGAAAAGATGAATTGTCGGTGGATTTGGGTTGAAAGCAGAATCAAACAGGGGTGAAACACCAGTACCCACCCACCCCCCCAACCCTGAAGGGTGTTCTGCATTGATAAGCCTAGTTAACAAAGGTCCTGACTGTTCTCCTAGCTGGGTGTAAAAGTGTGGTGAACTACGTGTGCCTGTCTGGACACTCCCCCTGCTGACTGCTCCTGTGGCTCCTCCCACAGGCCCCTGTATAAAGGCGATTGAGGTCTGAGCCCGGCCTCAGTCTCCAGGATGTAGTATGATGGTCACTCACTTCTGGTTCCTTCTTCCAGTCAATAAAAGCCGATATCTCGCCTTAAGTCTCAGAGTGAGTTATTGATGGTGCATCAAAAAGATCCCATTATTCTCTATCAAAGTAGACCTATTAAGTTAATGGGCAGAAGTCTCAGGAGGGTAGTGCTTTTGTTCAGCACACACAAACACGCTGGAAGAACTCAGTAGGTCGGGCAGCATCCATGCAAATGAGCAGTCAGGGTCTCGGCCTGAAACGTTGACTGCTCGCTTCCACGGATGCTGCCCGACCTGCTGAGTCCCTCCAGCTTGTTTGTGTGTGTTGATTTGCCCACAGCATCTGCAGGATCTGCTCCTCTTGCTGTCCACTCCAGCATTTATACAACATTTAGCGAGACTAATTTCATTAGCTGGGTCCGGTTTTGTGTGATCTTGCTGTGTACAAGTCTGGAAAATGTATCCCAAACCTGCAAAGTTAATCGTAGATTGTTTAAGGGGGTTTGAGACATCAGAAGTTCATACAATGCTTTTATTTTGCTTGATTCTTAGCATGCTGACCAGGCAGAGTCAGTGAAGGTAGGAGCAATTCATCTAAAACATCAGAAGCAAACACTTCCATGAGTGACCCCTGGATCCCAATGGTATTGAAGTGATTGGTAACTCATCCTGGTCTTCTCCAGGAATGAGAAGGAAGGAGAGCAGCTGGACCAAGAAACCTACAGAACGTGAAATCCTCAGTGAGCCAAAGAGATGAGACTGGGATCACACTTGACAGATCAGGGGAGATTAGGCAAAGTGCTAACACAAGCACAGAAATTAAGGAGAAATTAAGATAACGTGCTTGTACTGACAGAGAGGTCAGAGGGCACGGATTTAAGGCAATTAGCAAAAGGTGAGAGAAGGAGAATTCATTTTACTCAGCAAATTGTTGTGAGCTGGGAGTTCAACCAGAAAATTGATTCAATAGGAGCTTTCAGAAAGGATTTGCAGAAAAAAAAACGATATGGGAGAGGAAGCTTTTGGAGCTGTTGGGGAAGAGTAGGATGGGGTTCAGTTGAAATGTTGGAGAGACAGGAAGAGCCTTTTCATCATCATTCGGTGCTGGAATGCTACAATGACACAAGAGTCAGTAGAAAAATATTTACAGAAGTTCAACCTAATTAACTGATAGCAATTTGTAACTCAACTTGTAACAGGGTAGGAATTAGACCATTAAAATAGCTTGCTTCGGGTTTCTAGCCAACATGGGCACTGACCCATTCAAATTTAAGTGGGCTCCGCCAGTGGCCAACCTGGATGATGGATAAATGTAAGAAAACGGGAAGAAGGAACTTGTTTTTGAGATGCGCTGCCATTAAAAATGCCCTTTGTAATTTTCAAATGATGTAGAGTTGCAATTCTATTCTGCTCAGGGTCTTTATTACCTGGTCTTTAGGCTCAGGTCATTAGTACATCATGAATCGTTACCTCCTGCCCAAAGTTGCCCCTCAGGTTCCAATTAAATCTTTCCCCTCTTATTTTAAAGCTATGTACTTTTGTTCTTGATTCCCTAGTCCTGGAAGAAATGACTGTGTGAATTCACCCTGTCTATGTTCCTCATGATGTTATACACCTCTACACCTCTATAGGATCACCCCCCCCCCTGTTTTCCTACACAGCAGGGAATAAAGTCCTAGCCTGCCCAACCTCTCCTTACCTCAAGACCTGGCAACATCCTCATGAATTTTTTTTGCATCCTTTCCAGCATAATGGCATCATTCAATACTACACTCCAAGCATTCAACATTTGAAGTTCCAAGTACATTTATTACCAAAGTATGCACAGCATATACAACCTTGAGATTCTCTTCCTGCAGGCAGCCACAAAACAAAGTAGAAACCACAAAGAATCCCACACAACAAAGACCGACAAACATTTGACGAGCATAAAAAGAACAAATCGGGCAAATAGCAAAAAAAAGTAGAACGTGAACTGCAAAGTCATTAAAAGTGAGTCTACAGGCTGGAAAGTTACTTCAGTGCTAAGGTAAGTGTCCGGTCCAAGAACCTGATAGCTACAGGGTAGGAACTGTTCCTGTACCTGGTGGCACGGTGTAGGTTTTCACAAATCAAACAAGAGGTGTTTTAAGTTTAAGAAAGGAGCCGTAACGACACATTTATTGAACTCCAAAACCCGAACACAAACCTTTACACAGACACAACCTTTTAAAGTGAGCCTCAGCTCATTGTCAGTGGTTGTGAAATATGTACCTTTCCACCAATTACATTACCCTACAATGGGACCTTTGACTCCTGCGCTACCTGCACGATGGTAGTTACGAGAAGATGAGTCAAATGCAAGCAGATAGGACGGTAACATGGGCAAAGTTTTGAGAGCAAGGTTATAGTTAAATGATAACAGGCACTCCCAGTAACGTCCACATTCTCTGAAGGAACAAACAAGTTTAAAAACTTCAGCTAATTTGTGCACAAGTGAGATCCCACATTCAGAAATAGAGAGTTGAGAGTAAAGTTATTATCAAAGTACATATACGCCCCCATATAAAACCTTGATATTCATTTTCTTGCAGGCATACTCAATAAATCTATAATATAATAACTATCATTATAGAGTGAATGGAAGACTGCATCAGCTTAGGCATTCAGCCAATGTGCAGAAGACAACAAACTGTGCAAAGACGAAAAGAAATAAATATCGAGGACATGAGATGAAGAGGCCTTGAAGGTGAGTTGTGAAATCATTTCAATGATAGGCCAAGTGAAGTTACCTCCTTTGGTCCAAAAGCCTGAAGGTTAGGGGGTAACAACGGTTCCTGAACCAGGTGATGTGAGCCCTGAGGCACTGGTATCTTCTTCCTGATGGCAGCAAAGAAAAGAAAGCAACTTGGGATGGTAAAAGGGGCTTGTGGGATTATGAGTAACTGGGACAGGACTTCAGAATAATGACCTGTGTTGTCCACTGGATACCTGAGACCTTATTCATTCATAAAACGTCTGCTGCTGAATTTGGATGTGAAGCAATTTCTGCCTCTGAAGTGAAATGTTAAATTGATGCCATATTCAGAAATGTTTGTTTTTAACCTCAGTGGCCCAGAGGTTTTCTGATTAGCTTGGGTTATTTATAACGATAACAGTAAAACAGTACCAGCTAATGGCATTGACACTGAAAAATATCTCAAGGCTTTTCCAAAAAGACATGAGGGATGGCAAAATGGGATTAGTAGGGAGTCAATCGATCCATCACACCTGTTCCACCATTCAGCATGATATGGCTGATTTGCCCCATTTCCTCATATCCTTGTGATGCACCATCAATAACTCTCGGAGACGGGAGGCAAAAGATAGGCTTTTATTAGCTGCAAACATGACCACAACATCTTGGAGACTGAGGGAGGAGCAGTGCCTCCAATCGCTTATATACAGGGGTCTGTGGGAGGAGCCACAGGAGCAGTCAGCAGAAGGGCGTGTCCAGACAGGTATACACATAGTTTACCACACCTTGAATTCATAATATTTCAAAATGTTATCTCTCTCCAGTTTACATGCATCCAGTAAACTAGCCTGAAGGTAGAAGCCAACAAGATTCCCCATGCTGTGCAGGAAGAGAAGTTAGCCTCCTAGCCACGCTCTCTTCTCACTGCTGCTGTCAGTAAGGAAGTACAGGAGCCTTAGGTCCCACATTACCAGGTTCAGGAACAGTTATTACCCTTTAACCATCAGGGTCTTGATCCAGCACGGATAACTTCACTCACCTCAACTCTAAAGTGATTCCACAACCTATGTGTAGGCTCCTTTTTCAAGGACTCTACAATTCATGTTCTCAGCATTATTGACTTTCTTAGACCTTTTATTTGCACGATCTGCTCTCATTGGCACATTGGTTCTTTGTCCATCTTTGGTATTTCTTTATGTTCATGGTCTTCTGCTGCTGTGAACTCCAGAGACTGTTGTGCATGAAAAGTCCCAGATCAGCGATTTGCCCCAGTGGGACAAACCACCCAATCTGGCACCAACAATCATTCCACAGTCAAAGTCACTTAGATCCCATTTCTTCCCCATTCTGAACAACAACTGAACCTGTTGACTGCATGCTTTGGTGCTTTGAGTTGTTGGCGTGATTAGATGTTAAATGTATAGATTGTGCATCTGAGACATTAAAAAGTTAAGGAAGTTTTAGGGAGCAATATTTACCATCTCGTCATTCACTCTGGCTTCATTCCCAACACCAAGTCCAGGAGATCTGGCAGAAAGTTGCACTAGTTAAACCTGAATCCATGTGTGTTGGTGTGAGTCACCTCTCCCTTGTACAAATGTGTGGAGAAGAAAGGCCAAGGCTCCTGGGCTAGTAGGCACCAGGTGGAGATGTGCTGAAGGAGTGGAAGGCAATTCAAGAAGTAGCGGTCAGCTTGTACAGTGAAAGAAAGGGAAAACTAAACATCACATGACATAAGTTTGATCACGTGATTACTTGATGAGAGCAGGATTCGGTTTGCCCGTGAAGCCTTCTGCAGTTGAGTGGACTGCTGGCATTCACTGAAGGAGGAAAAAACCAAAGTTTCGATACCTTGTCACTAACCAGAAGGGTTTTATTAACTCCCTTTGTTATCTAATAGCAATAATTACATTTCTTAAAGGCACAAGATGTTGCCATCTGGATTAATGAACAATCTGCTGCATGAACACAGCAGGTTGAGCAGCTTCTATGGGGTGAAAGAAATTCTCACTGTTTTAGGTTGAGCTTCAGGGAAGAAGAGTGGCAAGACTGGAGCCTGAGTTGATTGGTGGACTGACAATGGGTAACAGATGATGGACAGGTTGTACCAGGAAGGGGCAGGGAGAGAGTTTGGAGATGGGCGAAAATGGGATGTTAGTTGATGGATGGAGAGAGAAAATATAAAAGTAGGGAAGGGGAGGCTGGAGGCAGCTGTTGGAGGGAAATAAGCAAGAACACAATGTTAAAATTAAAATTAAAAATTTTAATCTTTCTTTCAGCTGTTTGCTATTCACCAACACTTCAAAACCCTTCAGTCCAGCAATCCTTTGTGTTTGTTTGGTTTAGCACTCTTGGTTTCTATCACACCATCATTCAATGCCCAATGTTCAGTCTCCAAAGTTCAGAAACCCTCTCACTGACTCCACATCCCCGTCTTTACAATATTTCATAAAACTGTTTTCTTGTCTGGGCTTTGGCACTTACCCCAGTAACTCCTGTCTTTCACTGAACAGGAACAGGGCCTTTGACCAATGAGATTGTGCTAAGCTAGTTTAACCAATGAAGCCTATTAAACTAGGCCGTTTTGGTCCATATCCCATCATCTTCTGCATGTTCACGTGCCTATTTTAAATTCCTCTATTATATCAGACTTCACCTGGCAGTGAATCCAGACACCCACCACTCTCTGTGCTCCTTCAATACAAAAGCAATTAGCACAGGTCAGAAGCACCTTATGGTCCCTCACTTGGTCTCACCTATCACCCGCTAGCTTGTATTCCCCCCCCCCCCTCCCCGTACCTGTTATTCAGGCTTCTGTCCTCTTCCTTTCTGGTCCTGATGAACGGTTTCATCCCGAAATGTCATGGAGTCACACAGCACAAATACAAGCCGTTCGGCCCAACCAGTCTATGCCGGCCACGGGTACGGCTAGTCCCAGTTTCCTGTGATCAAGTCTTGCCCCTCCATGTACCCATCCAAGTGCTTCCTAAATTATCCTAATGACCTCTCTCAACCTCTTCCTCTGGCAGTAAATAGTCATTTCCCTCCATACAGATGCTGCCTGACTTGATGAGTTCCTATAGTTTTTATATGTGTTGCTCAAGACTTCTGGCATCTTATGTCGTTGGTTGGGAAGGAAGAGCTTGGGACATCTTAAGGGAAGGAATGGATTCTATTTTCCCTTTTGTTCCTGTTTCTAATTGATAAAGATGCTGCAGATTCCCCATTGAGCTTTCTCCAGGTTAACGGTGTTGACGGCAGACGGTATTAAACTCAACTCCAATGCCACCTGCAGTTCAGGAGCGCGTGGACTTACCACCAGGGGTACACAGCGGGACTCTGCCCTCTTTTTACTGACCTGCTGAAGGATGATTGGCAAAGTTCTCAAAGGCAAGGTAACCGGGCCAGTGTGACGAAATCTGACACATCTTACAGAGGTTGTTAACCAAACGACGGAGCAGTCATATCATTAGTGTCAGCTCCTGCGGCAGAAGAAAGCCGAAATGAGGTGAATAATTTTACGACTGGAACACCGAGCTGACAAATCGCTTTGTGGATTTCCTCGGCTGAATGCAGCTCCTGAATATTGTTTATGTGAATTTGATGAATTGTTCTGTGTATTGTGTTTGAGGTGATGGGGATGTGGGGGTAGGGGAGGAAGGAAGCAACAGAAAATTGCCGCATAAAAGAGAACAAAAGCTCAGCTCTTTTTAACCCATTCCTGTCTCCCATTTGTCCCAGCTCCCCACATCTTTTCCACGATTTGATCCTTTCCTAAGTATCGGGACTGAGTCACTGGAGCTCTGAAAGAGCAACTTTACTTGCTGAATCACCTGAGATAATGACTGAAGGATAAAGTGGTCAGGGTGCTCCCCACCCCTGCCCGCCATCTCTCCTCTGATACAGAGCATAATTAGTGCTTGAAACATCGCAGCAAGTAATCAAATCAAACCTCAACAGCAGCCCACCAAGAGAGGGGCAGGGGTCCGAAAGCCGATCCACAAAGTCAGTTTTGCTGGAGTTTAGGTAGGAAGCTGAGGGAGGCAATTCCAAATAACACACAGCGTGTTCAATCCAGCTGGCGTGGCCAAAGTGAAGCACAGCCAGAAGAGTTGCTGCCTCGTCGAGCCAGAGCCCTGGGTTCAATCCTCACCTTGGCTGCAGTCTGAGTTAGCACAGATTTCTGAAGACAGCAGAATAGTGGTCCGGTTTCCTCTCACACCCCATTGGTGTGCAGTAAAACACCCCTGGTTTGTAGGTGAGTGGTAGAATCAGGGGAAATGTGGGGTAAAAAAAAAAGTAGAGGAGACTAAGGTAGGAATGGTCAAGGGCCTGTCTCTGTGCTGAATCTCTCTATGACTCTTTGTGTCAGTTCCCATCTTTAAAAAGGCACTCTTTCCATGTGTCCAACGCAACGTAACGGTGAAGGAACAACACTAAATATATTGGTCATGTCTAATTTCTTATACCTTCTCAGCTTAGAGCAAAAGCACCTCTTTCTGGTAAGGGCACGTGGTAATACATAGACCAAGTGATTTTCATTTTGTCTATTTATTTATCGAGATTCAGTACAGAGCAGGCTCTTCCAACCCTGCCGAGCAATCCTCCAATTTAATCCTAGCCTAATCACGGGGTAATTTACACTGACCAATTAACCAGATCCAACGGCAGCTTGCAGAGTGAGAAAGTTACTCAAATATTAAATGTGTGAGTCTTTCGACGGAACAAAAACAGAACACAAATGAGAAGAAGACAAGTGTTCATCTTTATTCGTCTTTCACCAACGTCGGGATGCCTCCAAGTGTCTTGCATCCATTACCACGTGTGATTCTGCAGATGCTGGAGGAACTCAGTAAGTCAGGCAGCATCTATGAAGGGGAATAAGGAGAATAAGAGTCTCACAAAACATCAACTGCTTATTTCCTTCCATAGATGCTGCTTGACTTGCTGAGTTCCCCCAGAACTCTGTGTGTCCTGCATCCACTGAAGCTCCCTTGTTATAATGTAACAGAGAATTCCTAACAAATGCAACATGATAAAGAGGCAATACTTTACTTTATTGTCACCAAACAATTGATACTAGAGCGTACAATCATCACAGTGATATTTGTTTCTGCGTTTCGCCTTCCCTGGAATACAAATCGGAATAAATATAATAAAAAATTAAAATTATAAGTCATAATTAGAAAAATAGAAAAGGGAAAGTAAGGTAGCGCAAGTCAGGTCCGGATATTTGGAAGGTACGGCCCAGATCCGGGTCAGGATCTGTTCAGCAGTCTTATCACAATTGGAAAGAAGCTGTTCCCAAATCTGGCCATACGAGTCTTCATGCTCCTGAACCTTCTCCTGGAGGAAAGAGGGACAAAAAGTGTGTAGGCTGGGTGGGTCGTGTCCTCGATTATCCTGGCAGCACTGCTCCGACAGCATGCGGTGTAAAGTGAGTCCAAGGATGGAAGATTGGTTTGTGTGATGTGCTGGACTACATTCACGATCTTCTGCAGCTTCTTCCAATCTTGGACAGGACAACTTCCATACCAGGTTGTGATGCACCCTAGAAGAATGCTTTCTACGGTGCACCTATAAAAATTAGTGAGGGTTTTAGGGGACAGGCCAAATTTCTTCAGCTTTCTCAGGGAGTAAAGACGCTGGTGGGCCTTCTTGGCAGTGGACTCTGCTTGGTTAGACCATGTCAGGTCATTTGTGATATTCACCCCGAGGAACTTAAAGCTTTTGACCCGTTCCACTTGCGTACCACCGATGTAGACGGGGTCGTGTGGTCTGCTACTCCTTCTGAAGTCGACAACCAATTCCTTCATCTTGCTGACGTTGAGGGATAGGTTATTGTCTTCGCACCATGCCACCACGTTCTTAATTTCCTCTCTGTACTCAGACTTATCATTACCCAAGATACGGCCTACAATTGTGGTGTCATCAGCAAACTTATATATTGGGTTTGATGGAGACTTGGCTACACAATCATGGGTGTAAAGTGAGTACAGCAGGGGGCTGAGTACACAGCTTTGTGGGGCACCGGTGCTCAGAGTGATTGTAGAGGAGAGCTTGTCCCCTATTTTTACAGCCTGGGTCCTGTCTGTGAGGAAGCTGAAGATCCAGCTGCAGATCTGAGTGCTAAGACCCAGGTTCCAGAGCTTAGGAATCAGTTTATTTGGAACGATGGTATTAAAGGCAGAGCTGTAGTCAATGAAAAGGAGCCTTACATCTGCGTCTTTGTTCTCCAGGTGTTCTAAGGAGGAATGTAGTGCCAGGGAGATGGTGTCTGCCATTGACCTGTTGCTCCGGTAGGCAAATTGCAAAGCATCGAATTTGACCGGTAGGTTATGGTTGATGTGTGCCATAACCAATCGCTCGAAACACTTCATAGCAATTGATGTTAGAGCCACAGGTCAGTAGTCATTCAGGCATGCCACCTTGCTTTTCTTCGGCACCGGGATTATTGTTGCCTTCCTAAAACACGAGGGGATCTTAGACTGAAGCGGGGAGCAGTTGAAGATGTCAGCAAACACTCCAGCTAGCTCGCTTGCACAGGCCTGGAGAACCCATCCCAGGACACCATCTGGGCCTGTCGCCTTCCTTGGATTATGGAATATGGTTTTAAGGACAAATTATAATCATAAAGCACAGAAACAGGCCATTCAGCCCATCATGTCTGAACTGGTCAGCAGGAACCCATTTATGTTCATCCCTTTTTATATCCTTTTTTTATGATTCCCCCCCCCCCCCCATTGCCATCAATGCTCCCAGACTCTACCACTCAGACACACCGAGGGCAAATTTACAGTGGCTATTTAGTCCACCAACTCGCACATCTTTAGGATGTGGGAGAAACCCAGAGCACCTAGATGACCCCACGTAATCAGAGGGAGAACATGCAAACTTTACACAGATGGCACCGGAGGTTAGGAATTTAACGCGAGTCTCTGGCGCTGTAAGGTACTGAGGGATAAACGCTAGTCAGGTGCATCAGGATGAATTCTTCTGTCTTCCATTAAAATGCCAGCATGTGATTCTTCAAACTCACTTGAGTATGAAGAGCCACTTTAATCGGAAGCATCATTTTGAAGCCCCTGACACTGAAGCACTTCCATGCTATTGCACTGGAAGTGGTGTTCTCCTTATTCCAGCCTTTACCCCTTCCTTTCCAGTCCTGATGAAGGGTCTTGGCCTGCAACTCTTTATTCCTCTCCATAGATGCTGCCTGGCCTACTGAGTTCCTCCAGCACTTTGTGTGTGCCATTCTGGCGATTGGTGGGGCAGATTTGATAGATCCTAGGTCCCTCGTTCAGGGCAGTGCCCCATTACGCCACTCGACCCGGGCTTTGGAACTGTAAATCTGTTGCAGCAGTTGGGATGCCAGTCAGTCTCGGTAGGACACCCACCCGCTCAAGCGGCCAGTGTCTGGGCTCTCTGCATACAATAGGCCGAGAGGGACCTTCCAGTCCCCTGGGAGCCCACGTCGTTGGCAACTGTGTGAGACCAGGGTCAGTTGTTGTGCCCTCCAGTAACCGTACAGAAATCAGCATCAGAATAGATTTATTATTATCCTTGATGTATGTCGTGAAATTTCTTGTTTATTGGCAGCAAGACGTTAAGTATATCTTAGCTGGAGCTTAACTGAGTGCAGCTACACTGACTGCTTTACTTAAAAATCTTGGCTTCAACGTTCAAGCAATAGGGTTAGCAGTTAAAATAGAGGAACCCATTTCCCTGCTAATCCCAGGTTCTTTGAATCGATTAAAAATTTTTATAAAAACACTTTGCCTTTGCAAAGTTTGCCTGTCTGGTACTGGGCTGAAGTCAAACCCCAGGCTGCATTCCCCACACCCCCTGCAACAGTGGTTATCCTGACAGGGAGTGTTGCTACCTTACCAGAGCTCACAGAGATTGGAGGCACGAGATTGCAGATCCCGGAATCTGGAACAAAGGACAATCCACAGGAGGAGCTCAGTGTATATGAGCAGCATCTGTAGGAGGAAAGGAATTGTTGAAACTTTGGGCCAACACCCTGCATCAGGACCCAATACCAATAAACCTTGACTCTATTCTGGTTCAACATATATCTTTGCAAGCATCACACTTAGTGCTGGTGTGGGGTTTCGACCCAAAGCATCGACAATTCCTTTCCGTCCACAGATGCGGCTTGACCTGTTGAGTTCTTCTTTAACTTCAGAACTGCTCCTTTGGGAGATATCTTTTATCGGCCGTAAGTTCACTCAGGTTCTGCCGTGCCATTTCTCATTGCACAAAAGCCATCTGCCACACAGGGAGAAGTGAGACATGCTGACTGTTTGTGGAGCTGCTCCACTAGAGGAATCAGAACCACATTTAATATCACCGGCATATGTCGTGAAATTTGTTACCTTTGCAGCAGCAGCACAATGCAATGCATAATAATAGAGAAAAACTGTGAATTACAATAAATATATACATACTAAATAGTTAAAATAAATTAGTAGTGCAAAGATAAAAATATTAAGTAGTGAGGTAATGTTCTTGGGTTCAATGTCCATTCAGAAATTGAATGGCAGGAGGGGAAGAAGCTGTTCCTGAATCATTGAGTGTGTGCCTTCAGAGTTCTGTGCCTCCCTCCTGATGGCAGCAATGAGAAGAGGGTATATCTGGGGCGAGGAGGGTCCCTAACGATGGACGCTGCCTTTTTGAGGCATCACCCCCTGAAGATGTCTTGCTTACTGCGGAGGCTAGTACCCGAAAAGGAGTTGGCTGAGTTTCTAGCTCTCTGCAGTTTACTTTGATCCTGTGCAGTAGCCCTCCCCACAACAGATGGTGATGCAGCAACCTGGAGAGCGGGTGGTAGGCATCGTAAAATTCTGAGCCTCTTACTTCAAGAGTGAATTTCACCTTCAAACAGTGCACAGATTGCTGATGTTCATCAGTAAGTGTGTGTTCACGTCAAAGTGTCTTGCAGGTGCGCTAGGCTTCTGCAAGCATGCACCGAGTGCATGAATTGCGACTGTTTCCATCTATTTGCCTCGCTGTACCGAACAGAAGAGAAAGGAATAGGGACTACAATTGGTGCAACTTTGCATGGCATCGTATCATTTTATATTTCCCTATAATTTGGAAAGAGTCCATTCAGCCCATCATCTATCCTGGCTCATGGAGGATTTCCATCAGTCCCATTCTCCCAATTATTTCCCTGCAAACTTAATCCTTTTTCCCATGTTTATCATCTCCTCCCAATCCCATCCCACCCACCTATAAAAGGTAAGTTACAATAGCCAATTGTGTGGCTTATTAAATAAATCTCCTTCTGCAAATGGGGCTATGGGTTGGTAGGGTGGAGATTCACCTCTGCAAAAGGAAGTGTAAGGTTCTGCTTCCCTCTGCTAGCCTGCAGGTCAACCTTGGGCTAGCTGTTCCGCCTGCTTAGCTCCCACCCCTGATAAGGGTCTCTTGAAACCATGGGAGCAGGTGGTGGGTGGTCATATGAGCAGCTGGTACATATCACAAGTCCTTGTTCTGCAGCCACTGACACCAGGCAGACAATCTCTGAAGATGGCTGGGGTCACCCGTCTTGAAAAAACACTGCCCAGAAGAAGGCAATGGCAAGCCACTTCTGCAGAAAAAGGTTGCCTAGAACGATCATAGTCAAAAGACTACGATCTCACCCACGTCATAGAACATAATTATGATATCGAGTTGAACTATCAGGGCATCAGTGCAACTATATGAAACTTTGGAGTATTGCGTGCAGTTCTGGGCTTCCACTACAGGAGAGATGTGGAGGTTTTGGTGAGGGTGGAGAAGAAATTTGCCAGGAGATTGTCTGGATTTCGTTCATTATGGGCCATGTTGTATGATGTGGGCCATCATGCTCTTTCCGTGCCGTGCCGCTGCCTTCTTGTGAGAGGTGTCTAGTCCAAGCCATTATCAATACTCCTCAGATATGCTCCGCTTAGCATTAATGGCCGAGCAACCAGGACTTGTGATCAGGATCAAAGGGTGCAAATTTGAGTTGTTTTCTACGGCACATCGGAGGCTGAACAGAGACTTGATAGAAATTCATAAGATTATGAAGGGGATAGAAGGGGTGAATGAAGCCTCCGTCGGTTAGGGTCGACCATGGACGTTGTGCCCTAGTTGTCTAGATATGCAAGCCTGGGCATGACGATATAGAGAGCAAGCTGCTGCCCATGTAGCAAGCTCCCCCCTCTCCAACCATCTGATGAACCCAAGACAACGGCACAGACTGATACATGTTGGCATGAGCAGTGTCACAGGAGTTGCTGTCAGTGTTGAACTCAACGTTGGACTACCTTTGCAATTCCCTTACCGTCTACTCCTAAAGCTTTCCCCATGAGTGGATATAGCCACAGGGCGGTGGAAGTTTGTGGAGATCAGAGTTTTCCTTCCCCCTAGGTGGGCTGCCAAACATGGCTAATGAGCCCTATCTGCTCAGGATAGAGAGTCAAAATCATCCTCCCAGGGACGAAATACCAAATACTGGAGGACCTGAGAGAAGGAAAGCGTAAAGGGGATTAGCTAATGGGTTCTTGATCAGTAAAGGTTGTGGGGAGAAGGCAGCAGAATGGGGCTGGGAGGGATAACAGGTCAGCCATGATGGAATAGCAAAGCAGACTGAATGGGCCGAATGGCCTAAAACTCCTCATACATCTGATGGTCTTATACTTTATGATATGCAAAGCAAGATTTTTACACAGGGCATAGAGCTGGGTGTCCGGCGCATGCTGTTGTCAGGAGGTGTAGAAGAGGCTTGGTCCAAAAGCAGAGCAGCAGAGACAACTAAGCAGTAACCAATATTTTACTAATAAATTGCACAAGGAGCCACAAAACAAGAGGGAACAGATAACTTGACAAGGCAATGAGGTAACTGAAAGCAGTTAGGGGCTGGTTGAGACTGGCTGTTTCAAGGGGTGAACAAAGGACTGTGGGTAAGAGTTGGGGTTAAGTAGGCTGCAGGTGATGAATTGGAAATGAGTGGCAGGTGACTGGGAGGTGCCTGCCTGTGTAGGCCTGATAGGAGCAACCCGCCCTCACCCCCATGGCCAGCATCTGGGTAAGACCAGAGGAACTCCTCAATGAGCGATAGATCCAAAATGAAATTGGATGGCACCCAAGATCTTTCCTCCGGGCCTTACTCTTCCCAGTCGACCAGATACACCCCGTCCACGATGACGTGAATCTATCAACAGGTGAATCATGCACAATGGGCCACCTTCCACCACCCTTGGTTCTGGAGACGCAGGCATGGTCCGTGGGCAATGGGCTTGAAGCAGGACACATGGAAGGTAGGAGCACTCCTGAGGAATGGTGGCGGCTGGAGCCAGGAAGTGGCTGGATTGATGCAATGGGTGCTCTTCAGGGGACCCTTGAACCGGAGCGAAATCTTGCAGGAATCGGAACACAGGGGCAGATCGCCAGGCACGAGTAGTGTGGTTACGCACTGGAGGCAATAGGCGTGGATGTCAGCTAGGATACCCCTTCATGCCCTCTTCCAAGTGTCGGTGAGCCCGGGTTCTTGCAGATGGGTCCTCCACAGCTGGCTCCTCCATGGTGAACAACAGGGGTTGGCAGGCATGAAGCACTTCAAAGAGTGACATGCCTGTGGCAGAGGAGGTATGTAGACTCTGGGAGAGCTCGGCCCAGAGCAGATACTTCTTCTAAGTGGAAGGATTAGAGGGGAGAAAGCACCGCAGAAGTTTCCCAATTTACTCATTGGCTCTTTCTGATTTGGCTTGTGGAGGACAAACTCACTGCAGTGTGGAGGAGAGAGCAGAAGGCTCACCAGAAGCATGAGATGATTGTGGGCTCTGGTCCGACAAAATGTCCTGAGGGAATGCCCACAAGGAAATCATGGAGGTGAACTGCATGTTGCAGAAACAAGTTCGCTATCTCAGAGACTGATGGAAGTGTGCGGAGAGCAACAAAGTGGGCTGCCTTGGGAAACCAGTCCACTATTGTCATGATCACCACAGCCATATGGGACCATGGATGTTGAGTGACCGGCAAGAGCCAGAGGAGCCCAGAGGGCCGCTGGTTGGAGAAATTAGAACGGTGATGAACTGATATACAGATGTGATCATGGTTGACCACAGGAAATCTGGAGTCTATCATGCACCTAAATGGCCAGAGTGGGCCACCGCAGATGTATGGGCCTCTGGCTCATACATACAGTTGCCAGATGTGTCCAGCCGAGCATGCTCATGCTGTGAGGCCTAGCATATCTGGTTCTCAAGATCCCAGGTGACTGGGGCAAGGATCTGGGAGGATGGAATGATGGGCTAATGGTTGGGTTGGGTTTAAGCTCCATTTAAGCTGGGTCAAGCTGTCATGACAGGGTGTCTGCCTTGGTGCCTTTGAGGCCAGGTCGATAAGGGATGGGAAAGTTGAATTGCTTGAAGAGAGGCCAGCAAGCCTGGTGTGGGTTGAGTTGGTGGGTCTGTTGTGCGGACGTGAGGTTCTGATGGGTAGTCCAGATCAGGACGGACTCTGTATTTCTTATCAGCCAATGGCCCATTTAATAGCGTAGTTTCCTGTCTCCTACTCCACAGCGGAACTGTGAAGAGCTGAACGTGCACAGGAGGAAGGCATGAGGGTGTGTCTTCTTGTCTGGTCCCACATCAGATGTGTCCACCTCCACCATAAAAGGATTGTGGTGAGGGGGAGTGGTGGTGAAGCTTCTCTTGAGCTTCTCGAAAGCATGGTCCACAGTAGCAGATCAGGTTATCCGTCAGGTAGGTGATTTGATGTGGGAAGTGAGAGGAGTGGCGATTTGGCTGTGTTCCTAATAAAACGTTGGTCAAAGTTGGAGAATTCAGGAAACATTATAGATGTTTGATGGGGCCATTCAGCACTTCCCCTGTGTCCATAATTATGTTTGGGAAGAAAACGACTGGGGTTTATAACTGGCATTTTTCTAACTTACAGTACAGCTTGTTTTCAAGAAGACCTGAAAAACTGGGAGAAAAACTTATGCAGAGACAAAGATCTCCATATTTCCTTTGAACACTGAAGATCCTGCACTGCCTAAGGACTGGAATGGTCGAATGAAGCTGTGCTGAAGAACTTTAGTGATGTAGTCATTCATGGCTAGAGACTCAGGAGAGGAGACGGAGATCGGATGAGCTCAGGGAGGAAGTGAACTGTGCAATCGTCTGGTCAGTGAGGCGGCAGGGTGCTGGTTTCACATTTTTAGAAGGCAATGGCTAGGTCACGGTATCCCTGTGGAGATTTGGGGAGATGGAAGGTTTTCTTCTTCTCCATGGATTGATGAGGTGAAGTCAACTAAGGTCGCAGGTAGGTGGGTCTCCAACGCAGCAGTGGAATGGATGACCAGCAAAGTGAGGGTTGTGAGTGGAGAGCCAGGGGTAACCCAAGGTGAGAGGAATGTGGATGAGTCAATCTGGAGGGATTGCATGGAGCTGCAATGCTCTCTAATGCTCTTTGCTTGCCCTGACCATCCCAGACCCCAGTGGAGCTCTGTCAATGGCTGTTGATACGGAAGGAGTGAGAGACAGACTTGGTATGAGTCCAAGCTGTACACATAGATACTGGTTGCCTGTTACGGTGGAATTCTCCACAGCCTACTATGCAGGTAGAGCTGCTGAGTTGTGGAGGAGCACAGAGAAAGTGAGTTGGGCTGTGGTGCTGAAGTAAGAGGCCAGGGGAAGTTTACAGACAAAGCGCCCTTTCTCTCTGGGTGGTGCTGTCTCTCCAGGATGCAGCGAGCATTTGATATGTGGACAATCGGCAGTACGTGTGCAAGTTTTTTCTCCACAGTGCTTGTACTCTTGGAGGGGTAAGGGAGCTCTCGATACCTAGTTTGTGCTATACTTCAATAAATAAACAAACACCGGTGAGTAAAAGCCCAGAGCAATCAATCGCTCCTCATATGATAAGGTTTCCATTCCCAGAATCAGTCTCATGAACCTCCTCTGAACCCTCTCCAATGTCAGCACACCTTTTCATAAATAAGGGTCCCAACACTGCCTAGAATAGTCCAAGTGGGGCCTCGTCAATGCCTTATAAAGTTTTAGCATTACGTCCTTGTGAACCATCCGATCCGCTAGCCCCCTCCCCCTTCCTTTTCCCAGATAGTCGAAAACCCAGCGCATCTCGGTGGTGAATTCCCCGTATTTATTGCAAGCGGTGGTTTCATTGTCGCAGTTGGTGGCAGCCTAGGTCAGAACTCGCCCAGTCAGGAGGAAGATAATAAAGCCAACTTTGGCTCAGTCCATAGAATACAGAGACGGCTAGAGACACACTGGATAGACAGTCATGGCATTGGGTTGTCAAAGAATCTGGGGCCCCAAGGAAGGAGATTGAAGAATGCATGGTTGTTATATTGAAACAGAAAGTTGGTTGAGAGTGGTGAGCAGAGGGACATTGGCTTCCTCTTCTTCAGGATCATGTGCTCATGTCGACATATAGCTTCCCTTAGGCGAGCATACTCTGCTGGGTCAATATTGGGTTCGCCCATTCTGTCAGGCGGTGTTGAGGGGGCTTGACCCAAAAGCAGAGCAACAGAGACAAGTTAGCAATAGACAGTATTTACAATAATTAGCAGTAAACGTAGTATCCAAGACATCTTCAAGGAGTGGTGTCTTCCATAATCCAGGACCCCACCACCCAGGACATGCCCTTTTCTCATTGTTCCCATCAGGAAGGAGGTACAGAAGCCTAAAGTCACACACTCAGCAGTTTAGGAACAGCTTCTTCCTCTCTGTCATCCAACTCCTGAATGAACATTAAACCAATGAGCACTACCTCACTATTCTTTAAATTTCTGTTTCTTTGCTTCACTTATCTTAATTTAATTATTTAATATACATATATACTCACTGTAATTAAGTTCTTTTCTGTATTGATCATGTATTGCCTTATACCGCTGCCACAAAGTTATCAAATTTCACCACATATGCTGGCGATATTAAACCTGATTCTGATATTTTACTAACAAACAAGCCAAGAAGGCCCACAAAACAAGAGAGAACAGATGCTTAACACAACAAGGTAACTGAAGGCTGGGAGCAACTGGATAAGGCTGGTTTGATGGATGAATGACAGAGTGTGGATGAGAACTGGGTTTAAATAGGTTGCAGGTGATGAGTTAGAAATGAGTGGCATGTGACTCCTGTCAGCTGGGTGGAGTCTGGGAGGTGTCCGCCTTTGCAGGCCTGTCACCTGGGTGGAGTCTGGGAGGTGTCCGACAGCTGCCGGGAGTGATGGTGGAAGCAGGTGCATTAGTGGTGTTTAAAAGGCATGTAGGTGGAGATGAAAATGCAGTAATGGAGATGTATCGATTAGGTGTGGGAAGAAGAGAGTTTAATTTTGCATCCTGATCTGCACAGAAATTGTGGACCAAAGGGCATGTTCATGGGCTGCATTATGCTCAGTTGTTGGGGTATGGGATATAATCAGTGCATCGGGGCGACCATACTGAGAGAACACGGGAACTCCACACAGGCAACACCTAAGGTGGGTATCGAACCCAGCTCACTGGCACAGTGAGGTCTCCGCTCTATCAGCTGTGCTGCTGTGCCAACACATGATTCACAGCTTCTCTCTCCTTCTCTAAACCACTCCTCCTCCCTTTGACCATACCTTAGTTCAGCTGACCTAACATTTCCTAACATGACTTAGTGTCAAATATTTGGTTTATTACACTCCCCAGACATTAAAGTAGGTTCAAGAAATAAATCTGCGACTGTAAATCATATCCATTTTTTCCCCTGATAGATGCTGTCTCCAGCACATTGGCTGAAAGAATCAGCTGGTTGCTCTCCACACCAATAATCATCTTGATCTGTTCGTACATCCTGAACCTTAGCTCTGATTAGATATGTACATTCCATTAATGAACGAAGCCTGAATGAAATATTGGATGTTAATTACCCGAAACCTACAGCTGAAGAGCTTCATAAACAACATTAAGCAATTATTCCATGGTGGGTTAACACCAAACATGTGTTTGCAGATACTTGAATGGATGGCAGAACAGGAACAAGCATTAATCAAACTTGCTGCAATGTCAGAGCAAAAAGCAGGAGTCCGCAGGCCTCTTAGATACAAGCCGGGGGAAGATCTGTCACGGAGATAGTTAGTACCCCGTGGATACATGCATCAGCAGAGACAGTGCTCTGTGAGAACCTGGCAGGTAGCATTTAAAAGGCAGTCTAAGCTTCCTCAATAGGCTCTCAGAGTAAATGCGCACACTCTGATGTTTGCTCCAAATCAAGCAAATCCACCCAAAAATAAAAGCTCCCGTTCAATCCGTGATCCTAGTGCAAATTAACCATGGTCTGACTCCGCAGCTCAAATACAGTCTGAGTCCACAGTCTCTGGCCGTTCCTGACACAATCAACATCCTCTCAGAGCCACAACACAACACTCCAAGTGTTTCATACAGCAGCAGCTGACTCTTACACTCAGTATGCCTACCAATGAAGACAAGCATGCCACAGACAGTACTTTCTTTACCATCTTATCCACTTTCATAACCACTTTCACTAATCAATGGACCAGTACTCCCAGATTCATCTGTACCTTAGTACTATTAAGGGGTCTACTATTAACTGTATATTCTCTCCTTTCATTTTGTCTCCAAAAGTGCAATACCTCACACTTACTTCATCCATAAAATACTCACTAATGGTCCATAAAGCAGGCTCTCAATGATCTTATGGGTCACTTCGTAAAATACTCTCTCCTTATTTCCTTCTACCTCTCCAACTTATTCTCTCTCACTGACCCATCAGTTCCCCATTGATTCTTTCAACTACACCAGATGTAATTTGTTGGAGTGATTGATCTACCGATAAGTTTTTGACACGTGGGAAAAAGCAGGAGAATCCACAGAGTCACATGGAGACCATGCAAACTCCACACAGGCAGCACCTGAGGTCAGGATTGAACCTGGATCACAGGAGGTGTGAGACAGCAGTGCTAACGTCTACACCGCTGTGTCACCCTGTCTAGACACAGCCTCATTATTGCAGGATCTGTGTGGAAAATGGCAACTGATCAGGGTCAAGAACATTGGATAACAGGGACCAATCACAAACAAAAGAAATTCTTCAGATTGACAAACAAGAGAAAATCTTCCATCTGAGTAGCTTCCAATCTAATGGCATGAATATCGATTTCTCAAACTTCCAGTTTTGCCCCACACCCTCCTCTCTTTTACTACTCCTCATTCCCATTCCTCTCTCTCACTTTAGCTCCTTACCAGCCTATCACCTCCCTGTGGTGCTCCTCCACCTTTTCTTTCTTCCATGACCTTCTATCCTCTCCTATCAGATTCCCCCCTTCTCCAGTATCTCTTTCACCAATCAACTTCCCAGCTCTTTACTTCACCGCTTCCACCCTCCCGGTTTCATCTATCACCTTGTGGTTCTTCCCTCTCTTCCCCCACTTCCTTACTCTGACTCCATCATTTTTTTCCAGTCCTGAAAACGTCAACTGTACTCTTTTCCAGAGATGCTGCCTGGCCTACTGAATTCCTCCAGCATTTTGTGTGTGTTGCTTGGGTGACTGAGACCTTCCAGTTGATGAAGACTGCAGACGCTGGTGCAAATCTGGGGTGCAAAAAAAAAAGAACAATCTGCTCGAGAAGCTCAACAAGTCAAGTCCGTGTGGGGAAAGGATTTGTCAATGACCCTTTGTGAGTCTCTATCCAGGCCATATTTGTTGATGTGTTTGCAATCTTCAGTGGAGCCCCAGGTCTTTAGACAGTCATCTCAACGTATTGTTTCTCTGTAGAGCCAGAGTGACTAAGTAGAGCATTTCTCACAATAAGACTCAAGAGATTGCAAATGATGGAACTGGGGGCAAAAAAAAAACTGCTGGAAGGACTCAGTCCTAATGTAGGGTTCAACCCAGACGGTCCATCCACAAAAGTTCTTTCAGCAGTTTTTCTTCTAATTCTAAAAACCAATTGGATTCCCTGAAAGAGGTGGGCTAGAATTGAAGCCAGCTTGTGATTTAAGGCCCAAGCACATGATACTTCATTGTGTTGCCCATACCTGGAAGGACATGGAAGCACTGGAGAGGTAACATTGTAGCTCTACAGGATTCTGGTAGGACTACAAGGTGTATTGTGCTCAGTTCTGGTCGCTTTATTATAGGAAGGAAGTGGAAGCTTTGTGAAGATGCAGGGGAGATTTACCATGGACTGGAGATAAGAGGAAAGGCAGAGTGAGCTAGGGCTATTTTCTCCTTGGAGCAAAGGAGAATGAGAGAAGACTCGATAGAGTTGTGTAAGCTTATTGAAGGCATAGATAGAATAGACAACCAGCACCTTTATCACAGGGCAGCAATGGGCACTACCAGAGGACATCCATTTAAGGTGAATGGAGGAAATTTTAGTGGAAGTGTCAGAGGTAATGGGTGCTGTGGTCAAGGGTCAGTGGTGGTGGTAGAGACATATATATTAGGGATATTTAGGAGACTCCTAGATATGCACATGGATGCTGTCTGGATTGAAGATCATGTCTTATTAGGAAAGGCAGACTGAACTAGGGGTTTTCTTCTTGGAGCAAAAAAGGATGATATTCAACTTGATAAAGGTGTGTAAGTGAAAAATGGAGATTTATGGGCTATATAAGAGAGAAGGGTTATGTTGATTAAGGAGTAGGTTTATATAAGTTGGCATATCATTATGGGCTGAAGGGCCAGTACTGTGCTATACTGTTTTTTTTTGGTCTACGTTCTACTTGTTTCAACCCTACTGATCTCACACTCCGTGACAGCTGTGCGCTCTGCTCTGTTCCGTTCTGTGCTAGGGTTCTAGTTACTCGACAGGATGGTGAGAGCCAGGGATATCAGTGCCAGCACCCACAAAGTAGGAAGACTAACAGCTGTTAACCCAGTGCACACCATACCGCGACCAACAAAATGGGTGGCGCGGTAGCGTAGCACTTAGCACAACGCTTTACCGTGCAGGCGGCCCAGATCCAATTCCCACCACTGCCTGTAAGGAGTTTGTATGTTCTCATCGTGACCCATGTGGGATTCTTCCCACGGTCCAAAGACACACCAGTTGGTCGGGTAATTGGTCGTTGTAAATTGTCCTGTGATTGCGCTTAGATTAAAATCAGGGGATTGCTGGGCAGCACAGCTCGAAGGGCCAGAAGGTCCTAGTCTGTGCTGAGTCTCAGTAATTTAAAGAGCCTTCAGGGATAGGGAAGCTCTGGAACTTTGGTGCCACAGTTAGTTCTGCCTTCTCACTGCACCTGTGAAAGGTATTCTGAGAGGACGGGTGCAGTGAGGCAATGGTTTCAAACCTCTTCCATGCATTAGTTAGACAGGAAGAGCGCAATAGTTCCTCCAGGTAACAAAGAGTCTGCCAGAAGAACTCAACAGGTTAAGCAGCATCTGTGGGGTCGGAAGGAATTGCTGACGTTGCATCAGAACTGAGAGGGGAGCGGGCAAATATAAAGGGGAGAGGGAGATCGCGAGACAGGAGCCTGAGGTGATTGGTGGACTGAAGAGGAATTAAAGATGGTGGACCGGTAGGGAAGGAGAAGGAGGTGTAGTTGGGAGACAGTGGTGAATTGATGATACATGCTGGCAGCCAAAGAGAGAGGGCGAAGTGAAGCAGATGGGGAAAGGTGGAGGGAGCTAAGGGTAATGGAGGAAACAGCTGCTTGAGGGAGATAAGCACAAACACAAAGAACTCCTGCCAATTCCTCCTGCAGATGTTTTATGTTGCTCCAGATTTCAGTACTTGCTGTCTCTTATGTCTCCAGTTTCTCCAAGGAGATGCCCACATTTGGATTGCACATTTGTTAGGAACAGAGGTTGAAGAGTTTGCCACATTGTAAGCTCCCGAGGCAATGAAGGTGGGGTCAGATCGGTGAGGCTACTTCACCCTGTCAAATCCACATCCAGGAGCACAGGCTCCTTCACAGCAAACTCGTGTGAAGACGTGAGTTGGCACTCAGCAGGGTGATGAGAGACAGACGGACCAGCACTGGAGATTTGAAGGTAAATGATCAGGGGATTGAAGATAAATGTGGGATTGGACAGAGTAGTCAGAGTGAAAGGGTCTGCAGATATCTTCCGCCGACGAGGAATGGGCTACTTGCATGTGCTTTCTCCCCCCCCACCCCTCTTCCTTAGCTGTAGCAGACAGGGGCTGAGTCAAGCCAGTCCAAGCTGACAGCACTGACCCGACTCGCTCACTCATTGTGTCAGTGAGAGAAGTTGGTGGCTGCTCGTCCTGCGCCTGCTCGCGCCCTCATCACCACTGTTTCTTTCACCCCGTGCTTCTGCTCGCTCATGACCTACCAACAGTTTGGGTTAAGGATAGTTTTCAGGAATGAAACCATGGAGGTGAAGAAGCTGGTCTTGCTCTCCTTGGAGCGTGGAAGTCTATAAGGCGATCTGATAAAAGTATTTACAAAGTGGAAGGTCCATGGACATTGTAGAAGGAGAGAAACTCTTACCATCGGTGAAGTGAAGATCTAAGGACTTAGACTGAAAGTGATTGACCAAAGCACCAAGAGGACAATGAGGAAAGGTCTTTACTCTAACTCCATCTTTTCTTGTTCACCCACACATTCCCATCATCTCCCCAAGTCAGGGGTTCCCAATGTTGTTTATGCATTGAAGCCTTACGGAGGGGCCTGTGGACTCCAGGTTGAGAACTTCACCCATAAACAAGGAGCTATCTACAGTGTCCAATTAACCTTTGTGCTGCAGTCTCTGGAGAGTAGGTGAATATCGTGGGTCTCTGTGCCTAAGGGCTGTTCTTAGGCAGATGTACCAAAGCAAACAATTAATAAACAAATAATCAACAGATTATCAACTCAGTGAAAAGACGGACTTTGTTCAGCCAGAGACCCACTGGGCATCCAACATCATACTGGCAGATAGAGACCAGGGAGCAGGAATCCGTGCTGAGGAATGCACAAAAGCTCTGTGCGGAAGGACCACGGACTAGCGAGGATCCATCCACTTCTGAACGGTGAAGAGTTGGGCTCTTTGTAACAGCCTGTCACTGCTGCACTATTAAAGGAAGAAACATTGATATATTGTAAGTGAATTTATTGAATTGTCTACTACGATGAATGAAGACAATGGTATATGACATGATTGGATTTATTATCTACAGGACTATTAAGATGTCTTAGGCACACATATATATAGCTAGGGTGCCTAAGACTTTTACACATTACTCTATTTGCCAACATGGAGTGGAGAGTGAGCTGTAAATCTGGCAGGACCAAAAGATGTTGGGGATATGAGGGTAGAGCACTGAGGAGTGGTGGCAGAGAAGGAATGCCAGGGGTGAGGAAGGCAAGGGTGCAGACACACCCAGGCAAGGTCATTTGATTCCAAACAATGGCTTATTGACAATTTCAGAATGTCTCTCTGGTGCTTCCCGCTCTCTCCCCTCTGCCTTCCCCCTTTCCCCTCTCTCTGTCCACTTCCCACTCTCATTGCACAATAGAGACCCATATCAGAATCAGTACTCACACATATCATGAAATCTGTTTCTTTCTGCAGCAGCAGTACAGTGCAATACATAAAACTACTACATTATAGTGCAAAAGTCTTAAGCACCCCAGCTATAAACGTGCGTAAGCTGTTTGTACTTCGTGAACAAAATACACCTGTGGAAAAATATAGTGTGCACTGGGGGGGGGGGGTGAACTGATCCTACCCCCACCCCCCTCCCCCAGCACTGGAGGGAAACAGTAGGCTTCACGTTCCAAGTAAGAGCAGACACAACAAGATGAGGCGATAGCACCACACAGGCTCGTGCTTAGCAGGGAAGGGAGTTGCAATGGGCACGAAATAGCTTTACATATTAAACCATCTATTTCCTCTACTTCCCCACACAAGTATGCATCCTTGCTAAAAGAAGTCTAAGCCTCGGTAATTCAGTTAGTCAGGAGTATAGTGAATTAAAACACACTGATAAGAAGTCATTGAGGCTGAAACTCCTTGAAGATACTGGATTAATATTCCACACACAATTCCCATCAGTCAGTGAGAGCGAGCATCACATTACTGATTTTTCCTACTGACTCCTGCAGAGACAAAAACATTAGAGAGCTCACGGAAAACTGATGGCATATTTAATGAAGGCAGGTTATGCCGGATGAACAAGGCTGGCTACACTCTCTGGCCATTTTATTAAACCTCTGGCCATTTATCTCTGTCTTACACTCCTGTGTACCAATTGCAGCTGCTTCTCTCGTGTTCTCTCCCTTGAGGAGACAATCCCTCAGAAAGGCAGATAGAAAATCCTACAAGTAAAAGGGCATTTAATAAATGGACCAGGAGAAGGTGTCACACAGCAGGAGGCCCCATTAGCCTGTTTTCACTCCATAATCAGCGTGTCTGATCATCATTAATTCCTACTAAAAGGCCATCAAATTCTGATGTTTCAGCTGCCTCTGGCTCTCACTGTCAGGCAGTGCAGATGAATGTGAGCAGTTTTTCCTAATTTTCAGCCTTGCAGAGCTTCCAAACGGCTCTTCTCGCTCGCAGGATCGAACCCCGGCCTGCGACCGTGTCATGCCGGGGTCAGAGGGAGTGGTTCTGAGCCCCAGGTGCCCTTCATTCACGTGCTCCAGGACAGGCTGAAGACCCCAGGGCCTTCTCCACCCGGATTTGATGTCACCACCGTGTGGAGCCAACCCTCCGACAGATGATGGGCCCAAAGTGCCCAGAACCAGATGTAATACTTGAGCAACACGCACAAAATGCTAGAGGAGATCAGCGGGTCAGGCAGTATCTGCGGAGGGCTATCACTTCCCAGCTTCTTATTTCAGCCCCCTCCCTCGTCCCACTCACCTGGTCTCACCTACCGTCTTCCAGCATGTGCTCCTTCTCTTAACCCTCCCTGCCACCTTCTTGCTCTGGCTTCTTCCCGCTTGCTTTCCAGTCCTGATAAAGGGTCTCGGCCTGAAACTTTGACTGTTTATTCCCCTCCATAAATGTTGTGTGAATTGCTAGGCTCTCCGAGACTTTGTCCATCTAGCCCAGACCAGACCGTGCCTGACTTGTGCCTCCAAGGGTAACAAGGTTAGCTTGCAGTTGAAGCAAAGGCCCTTGGGTGGACCATTGGGCCAGAGACATGAAGTGAGATGGTGGTGGGCCAGCAAGGAGGAAATCCATTGAATCATCAAATTGTTTCGAAGATGATTCATGGAAATGTCAAGACACAGGGGAGACACTACGGCCATTGAGTCAAGGCTAGCTACCCGTCAGGTCAATTCATTCAGTCCAATCCACCAGCAAACCATGCCTTTCTGCGACGTAGCTGGATATCAGAGCGAGAAACTTCAAAACTCTTCAAAGTTCAAAAGTTCAAGGTAAAATTTATTATCAGAGTCCATACATGTCACCACATATAACCCGAAGAATCTTTATCTGCGGGTATACTTAGCAAATCTATAGGACAGTAACTGTAAACACCAGAAACTGTAAACTATAAACAAACTATGCAAATGCAGATAATAAGTAGACAGCAATAAATAACAAGCATGAAAATAACAAGATAAGGGAGTCCTTGAATGAGTGTAACTAACAATTTTTGTTCAAGAGCCTGATGGTTGAGAGATAGGAACTGTTCTTGAACCTGGTGGTGTGAGTCCTGAGGCTCTTCTACCTTGTACCTGATGACAGCAGCAAGAAAAGAGCATGGCCTGGGTGGTGAGGATCTTTGATGATGGATGCTGCCTTCCTGTGGCAACATTTCATGTAGATGTGCTCAATGGTTGGGAGGATTTTACCCATGGAGTACTGGGCTGAAACCATTACATTTTCGCTGAAAGGCATTGGTGTTCATATACCAGGCTGTAATGCAGCCAGTCAGCACACATTCCACCACACTTCTATAGAAGTTTTTCAATGACATTCCTAATCTCCCAAACTCCTGAGGTAGTAGAGGCACTATCGTACTTTCTTCACAATTATACTTATATGACAAGTCCTCTGATATAGTGACTTAATTAAAAAGAATTAAAAGTTACTGACCTTCTCCATCTCCATCTCTACTATCAGTTCCTTGGTCTTATTGACATTCAGTGAGAGGTTTTGTTATTACACCACTCAGCCAAATTTTCAATCTCCCTCCTGTATGTTGATTCATCAGCCCCTTTGATACAGCTCACAACAGTGGTTTCATCAGCAAACTTGTATATGATGTTGGAGCTGTACTTAGCCACATAGTCATAGAGTGTAAAACGAGTAGAGCAGGGGGCTAAGTACACATCCCTGTGATGCTCCTGTGCTGATGGAGATTGTGGAGGAGATGTTTTCGCCAATCCAAACTGACTAGGGTCTACAAAATCCACCTATCTGCTCAGGTCTAAACCTCTTAATCAGGCAATATGATAACCAAGATTTTGCAGATTATGACACTGAAGAACGCCATTCAGATGATCAATTTCCTGCCAGTTCCCAGGGTATCAATCCCATCAGATCTATTGGCACTTCCTTTATTTCAAGCTCACCAACAATTCTACTGCCTCAGGAAGTGAAAGAAAATGGGCATATCCTCATCAGCCCATTTTTATGGATACCTCATAATTTGCACTCTGTCTGGATGCAAAATGGCTTGCTCTGCACGTGAGCACTAGAAACTGCAGCAAGTTGTTGACATATCTTAGGGCATCACGGGAACCAGCCTCCCCTCTGCAGACGATGTCTAGCTTCCTCCTTAAAGCAACAAACATAACCAAGGACATCACCCACCCTAGACGTTCTCCCCTCTCTCTCCCCTCAGGTAGAAGATACCCAAAAGCATGTACCACCAGTCTCAAGGACAGCTTCCATACCTCTGTTATTAATGGACGCTTGAATGGATGTCTTGAATGATAAGATGCACTCTTGGCCTCATGGTCTACTTCATTGTGATCTTTCGCTTTACTGTTTATCTGCCTGTACTTTTTCAGTAGCTTTCACACTTTATTCTGCATAGTTATTCTACTCAATGCACTGTGTAATGATCTGATCTGTATGACAAACACCTCACTGCATCTTGGTACTCCTGACAATACCAATACCAATATTTCATAGAAACATAGAAAACCTACAGCACAATACAGGCCCTTCGGCCCACAAAGTTGTGCTGAACACATCCCTGCCTTTGAACTTACTATGCTTAACTATAGCCCTATTTTTCTAAGCTCCACGTACCTATCTAAAAGTCTCTTAAAAGACCCTATCGTATCCACCTCCACCACCGTTTCCGGCAGCTCATTCCATGCACTTACCACTCTCTGAGTAAAAAACTTATCCTGACATCTCCTCTGTACCTACTCCCTAGCACCTTAAACCTGTGTCATCTTGTGGTAACCATTTCAGCCCTGGGAAAAAGCCTCTGACTATCCACACAATCAATGCCTCTCATCATCTTGCACACCTCTATCAGGTCAGCTCTCATCCTCCTTCGCTCCAAGGAGAAAAGGCCGAGTTCACTCAGCCTATTCTCATAAGGCATTCTCCCCAATCCAGGCAACATCCTCGTAAATCTCCTCTGCACGCTTTCTATGGTTTCCACACCCTTCCTGTAGTGAGGCGACCAGAAATGAGCAAGTGAGGTATTTCCTATACCCATGACTCATTTTTCCTCTCTCACATCTGCTGATCCACTCCATTTTGACTCTATTTCCAGTAATTTACAATAGTCAATTAATCCAGGTCCTGAGATGTGGAAAAAATAAAGGGCACCTGAGGAATCCCACGTGGTGTGGGGAGTACCTGCAAACTCCACACAGGTAGCACTCAAGGACAGGATTGAACGCGGGTCACTGGACCTGCGAGGCACTGGCTCTACCAGCTGTGCTACTCTGCTGCCCTGTGGCTGAATCTTGACCCAGCCAAAACAATGATAGCTGTGCCTTCATTTTCAATAGGTACATTTTAATGTCAGAGAAATGTACACATTATACATCCTGAAATTCCTTTTCTTCGCTAACATCCGCAAAGTCAGAGAAGCCCCCCAAAGAATGAATGACAGTTAAATATTGGAACCCCAAACCATGCTTCTCCCTGTAGATGCTGCCTGGCCTGCTGTGTTCCACCAGCGGTTTGTGTGTGTTGCTTGAATTTCCAGCATCTGCAGATTTCCTCGTGTTTGCCCTCCCAACCTGTGATGAAGGTGATTTTTGAAATTTAACAAATCTTTCCTTCAAAGCGAGAGTGAATTACAACACATGTTGCCTCCTACCTACCTCAATGTTCTGAAATAATATTACATTTTTCTCAATGTGAATGTGAGAGAAACGTATTCTAGTCCCAGAATGCACTGCTGTCTTCAAGTCTTCAGGCAGCCTGGGATCTTGCTCTTCCTTTGTTTGTTTTTTCCAGGAGGTGGAAGCTAATCGTCCGAGCAAAACACAGCCATTGCCACAAGGATTATCTCATCATAGCAGCCTGAGTACCTTTTGAACACCATGTTTGAAGCTAGGGTGGTGATAGCCAATGCACCCTGAGCGTCAGATGCTGTTGTAGTCCTCAGGATAAACGTTGAGAAGACTTAGCTAGCAAAAGCTGCACACAGCCCAGAGAAGTGTTGGGACAGGAGATGAGTGTACTAAATTCATAATAACCATGGCAAATCTGTCTCAGAGGCTGCAATAACTGAGGAGAGAACAAGAGGTTCAAGAAAGTTTCTTAAGCAGCCTACAGTCCCTCCTCTTATTTTCTCAGTCGGTGGTACATTGTATCTGCTGCCTGCTGCTGAGGTTTACTCACGTACTGGTGGCACCCTGGCTGGTCACCTAGTCGATAAAGAGCTTTGCCTGGCATCCTGTGTTAGAATATCTCTGTATGTCTGGTTTGATGACTGTATTGTTTGAGGGATTAGGTCGTTGCGAAGATCTGCATATGTTTGACAGCTGTAATTGCACAGAAAAGATGGTATCATTATTATGTGAGTACGCCTGCATGTACATTTTGTGTGCGTGCGTGTGCATGTGTGTGTGTGATTGTGTGTGCGTGTGTCTGTGTGTGCACGTGTGTGTGTGATTGTGTGTGTGCGCGTGCGTGTGTGTATGTGATTGTGTGTGTGCGCGTGCGTGTATGTGATTGTGTGTGTGTGCGCGTGCGCGTGTGTGTGTCTGTGTGTGCACGTGTGTGTGTGTGTGATTGTGTGTGTGTGTGTGTGCGCGTGCGCGTGTGTGTGTCTGTGTGTGCACGTGTGTGTGTGTGTGATTGTGTGTGTGTGTGTGTGCGTGTATGTGATTGTGTGCGTGTGATTGTGTGCATGTGTGTGTGTGCGTGCGTGTATGTGGTTGTGTGTGTGTGTGTGTGTGTATGTGTGTGTGTAACACACTCAATCCGTTTATTCTTAGTTTTGTGGTTCATCCACATCGGAAATCCATGTACTCAGTGGAGAGTGTGATCACACCCTGTTCGCAGATGGTCAGTGTGATCACACCCACGGATCAATGGTCCCTTGGTCCCCAGTGATCTAGTCGGTAGTGTCGTTGACTTCAAGTTCAATGCATCCTCACCGTGAACCACTGAGAGGTTTCTGATTTGTTGAAGGTGTCACCTTTCATCAGCAACCATGAACTGAACCCTGAACTATCCAGGACTGTACTGTTCAGAGCTTAAGCCTTGTACTGCTGTCTCTGGTGGAAGTAAGACTGCACTACATCACAAAGGACAGTAGAATTCCTGTCAGCACTAATAAATGCACTGATTCATCTCAATTGTCTCAGAAGTATCTTGCCCTGCCTGATTTTATCTGCAACGTATCCTATTAAGCCTTACTTTGTGAACTTTTAGTGATATCTTGAGGCAACAGATGATGTTCTGTAAGTAACTGCAATTATTATGCTGATTAATTCATGTCGTGACTCCCACTGGTTTTAATGTTCATATTTCCTGATGGCAGAGGAGAGGACATTCAGCCCATTGAGTACATTCAGAGTCCCTCTTGTAATTTCTTCTGCTATCAGTTCTCCCCAAATTCCCATCAACTACCTGGAGCAACACGCAGAAAATGCTGGGGGAGCTCAGCAGGCCAGGCAGCATCTATGGAAAAGAGTAAACAGTCGACGTTTCGGGCCGAGACCCTTCATCAGGACTGAAAGGGAAGGGGGGAGATGCCTGAAGTAAATGTTATGGGGAGGGGAAAGAGTCTTGCTGGAAGGTTATAGGTGAAGCCAGGTGGGAGGGAAAGGTCAAGGGCTGGAGAGGAAAGAAGTTAATAGTGGTGGAAAGTGGACATTGGGAGAAAGGGAACAAGGAGGGAAGAAGTAATAGGTGAGAAGAAGTGAAAGGGTAGAATGAGGAATAGAGAAAAGTGTGTGTGGGGGGGGGGGTAGTTTTGTTTTCTGGAAGGAGAAATCAATATTCATACCAATCAGTATTAGGATAGAGGCTACCTAGACAAAATATTAGGTGTTGCTCCTCCATACTGATGGTGGCCCCATCTTGGCACAAGAGGAGGCAGGGATCGACACGTTGGAACGGGGATGGAAATTGGAATTGAAATGTTTGGCTGCCGGGAATTCCCACTTGTGGAGAACTGCTGGATGAAGCGCCCCCCCACCAACGAACCTCATCCATCCCAGAGATCCTTCCGTGCAGCTGGAGACGGGGTAATTTACAGCAGTCAATTAGCTCTCAACCTACACACCTTTGAGTCGCGGGCAGAAGCTGAAGCGCCCAGGAGAAACCCACGCCGTGGAAGGAAGAGCAGCGTGTCTCCCCACGCAGACAGCTGCTGAGGCGGGGATCGAACCTGGGACTCTCCAATGGCTCCCGCTGAATGACCTGTGACGGCGCCGCCAGTGGTTGTAGTAGGTGCACGAGGCTTTCACAAAAGAGCCGGCTGAGTGGTAATGATTCACTGCCTGCATGCTATTGAAAGTAATTTAATCATTTAAGTGGGGAGAACATTGGAAAGGCACTTACTTTCCAGGAAGGAGATTTCACTCGCTGCTTGCATGCACAGACCATATGCGATTATAGGGATAACGTCAATTTAAACACCCTGTCAGATCTCATTTAAATTGACTGCACCTCTTTATCTGCTGCAACCCAATGATGGCGTGGATGCAAGCAGAGACCTGCTGAAACTCCCACACACGAGCTGACTAGGGAGAAGAAGAGGGCATTGTGACAGACAAGCTCAGAGTAACAGACACTTAAACAGTTCATCAGCTCCAGGGCTGATGAGCGATCGTTCTATATCCTCACTTGGAACAACTTTCCAAATGTTTTCTGACAGATTTTTTTCAGAATTTATAGTGGGGAAAAAAAGTTGATTAAACTGTCACAAGAGTGTCAATGAGATTTTAATCAGTAGATTTGAATTTCTTTTGTCACGCCAGGGCAGAAGCTAGATGATTGCAGAGTTTGTGCTGTTTAGAACTGAAGGATATTTTTCCAGCATACATAATCTGTCTGAGGGTGGCGGCCGGTTTTCTAGTGAACTGCAGAACGCTGATTTGGAGCTGGGGATCTTGCTTGGGCTCCCAGCTCCTTCTGAATTAGGGCATTTGTTCAGACAGTCCAAGGAGCAGATACTGTTTGTGGGAGATCAAGGGCTGTGGACTGTGTGGTGAACTACATATACCTGTCTGGACACGCCCCCCTGCTGACTGCTCCTGTGGCTCCTCCCACAGACCCCTGTAAAAAGGCGATTGGAGGCACTGCTCCTCCCTCAGTCTCCAGGATGTTGTGTGGTGGTCTCTTGCTGCTAATCGAGGTCTCTTGCAGCTAATAAAAGCCTATCGTTTGCCTCCCGTCTCCGAGAGTTATTGATGGTGCATCAGGGGTTACAGCAGGAGAGTGACACTGAGGTAGAGGATCATTTGGAGAGCAGAGAAATTAAGAGGGGCAGAAAAACGTTCTCCCAAGACCATTTCTCTTGCTTCCTTTCATGACCCGAGAGGTCCTAGTGAAAGACCCTGAAATAGACCAATGTAATTGAGAGTGTAGAGGCATAGAGTCATACAGCATGGAAACAGGCCTTTCAGCCCATCAATCCTATACCCAAACCACTGCAGGGAAATATTCAAGAGGTCACATCATACTTTGAGGAGGTACTTACAATAAACCTGAGGGAGGATAAACTGTATTCGGAGAGCTGCTAAACTCCCTCTTTACAGCCCTATCAACCTGTGCAGCCACATTCAGGCAGCTATGGAGCTGGACCTCAAGAGCCTCTGTACATCAACACTGTTAAGGGTCTTGCATCAAGTGCCTTGTCCCTTTAGATGTGATCTGAGCATGTGGAGGTGAGCCACCCTCACGAACTGTCGCAGTCCCTCAGGTGACGGGTGCTCCCATGGGGGCCGATAGGGGGTTCCAGAGTTCAGGCAAACTCTCGGTGAAGGAACAGGAGCTTGCTCTTCACTGGGGAATGCCATCAATAACCAAACACATGCTGCAGATGGGGTGGCACGGTAGTTCAATACCAGCGACCCGGGTTCAATTCCCGCTGCTGTCCGTAAGGAGTTTGTGCGTTCTCCCCACCACTGCACGGGTTTCCTCCGGATGCTCCGGTTTCCTCCCACAGTCCAAAGACATACCGGTTAATTGGTCATTGTAAATTGGGGGATTGCTGGGCAGCCTGGTCTGAAGGGCCAAAAGGGCCTGCTCTGTGCCGTATCTAAATAATATATAATCCAGTGAGATTGTTGCAATCTACACACGTGAGCTTTATTTATATTATAAACACAAGGGATTCTGCAGAATATGGAAATGTAAGAGCTTCTTAAATTTCTCTAACAGGTTTACCTCCTGTATCACACAGTAACAAATTCTAGGCGCTTACCACTCTCCTTGTCCGACACTTTTCCCTTACCCCTCCCGTCTTAAATGCATGCACCCTCTTACCCTCTTGTTAGACATTTCGTCCCTGGGAAAAAGAGACCAGCTTTCTATGTCTTATAAACTTCTTATAACCTAAAGCAACACGCACAAAAGGTTGGAAGATCTTTGCCCAAAATGTTGACCTTTTATTCATTTCCATAGATGTTGCCTGCCCTGCTGAGTTCCTCCAGCATTTTGTGTGCGTTGCTTTGGCTTTCCAGCATCTACAGAGTTTCTCTTGTTTCTTCTAACCTATGACCTTATATGATCCTTGAAAGGATCTCTTTTACAATAAAGAGGAGTTCTTCGTGGCCCTTTCGGCTTATTGTCTATAGTGTTGTTATAGTTACAGGGAAAATGCAGTGCAGGTAGACAATAAGCCGAAAGGGCCACGAAGAACTCCTCTTCATTGTAGAAGAGATCCTTTCAAGGATCACGTAACAATGGGATAGAAGCTGTCCTTGAATGAGTGCTCTTTCAAGCTTTTGTATCTCACAGGGAATCATTGCAGCTCGCTGCCTGGACTTTGGTCAGAGCAGGAAAAGCAAATTATGTAGTGCCTGCCTTGGGAGTGTTCGACAAAACAGTTTGCGGGGGCATAACTGTGCATTCTACTGATAATGTACTTGTCCTGGCCTGTTTAATAGGGCTAGCAATTTTTAACAGATACACAACGGAGAACATTCTAATTGGTGCAATCACCACCTGATATGGTGGGGCTAACATACAGGATCAGAAAAAGTTACAGAGGTCTGTAAACTCAACCAGCTGCATCAACGCTACCTCCATAGCACTGAGGGACACATTCAAAGTGTGATCCTTCAAAAAGACAGCATCCATCATTAAGGACCCCCCCCCCCACCATCCCTTTTCTCATCCCATGCCCTTTTCTCATTACTACCTTTGGGGTACAAGAGCCTGAAGACACACACTCAGTGTTTGAGGGTTATCTTCATCTCCTCTTCCATCAGATTTCTGAATGGACCATGAACCCATGAAACCATGAACACTACCTCAATGCTTGGGTCAAACACAAGGAAGTCTGCAGCTGCAGGAAATCCAAGCATCAAACACAAAATGGTGGAGGAGCTCAGCAGGCCAGGCAGCATCTATGGAAAAGAGTAAACAGTGGTCGTTTCAGGCCAGGACCCTTCATCAAGACTGGAAAAAAAGATGAGAGTTCAGAACAAGAAGGTAAGGGGCAGGGACGAAGAAGCACAGGGTGGTAGGAGAAGGGGAGAGGGTGAAGTAAAGAGTTGAGAGATTGATGAGTGAAAGAGCTGAAGAGCTAGAGAAGAGGGAATCTCGTGGGAGAGGGCAGAAGAAGACCATGGAAGAAAGGGAAGGGAAGAGCACCAGAGGGAGGAAATGGGTAGGTAAGTAGATAAGGTGAGAGAGGGAAATAGGAATGGGGGGAATGGCGTAGCTGGGGGGGGAGCAATTACTGGAAGTTCGAGAAATTGATGTTCATGTCATCATGTTGGAAGCTACCCAGACTGAATATAAGGTGTTTCTCCTTTAACCTGAGTGTGACCTCATCACAGAAGTAAAGGAGGCCATGGGCTCCTGAGATGGCAGACGGAGCATAGGCACTCAGTGAAGAGGTCATCAGGTATCACTGATATACAAGAGGGCACAGTAGGAGCACCAGAGGCAGTAGGTGACCCTAACAGACTCACAGGTGAAGGACAGTTTGGGGTCGTGAATGGTGGTGAGGGGGGAAGTGTAAGGGCAGGTGTCGCAATTGTTCTGCTTACATGGATAAGTCCCCGGAGGGAGATCAGTGGGGAGGGATGAATGGACAAGGGAGTTGGATCAGTGGAGGGGGGGCAAATAGACAAGGGTATCTCTCTACTGTCAATTATATAGTTATTTTTGAACTACTTTGTGATATGTATATAAATATGAACATAAAGAACAAGTTTCACAATATATGTCAGATATGATAATAAACCTGATTCTGACATTGTGGAAGTAGATTTGCCTGTGTTTTATCTGCACTAGGAAAACTTGATAGGAAAATACGGGGGAAAGATTTATCTCATATTTGCCATTTGCCTTACCTGTAATGGAAACATTTAATGCAGAGGGAGATGTGTTCTGTATTTAACCCATGCTGTATCTGCACCAGGAGTATTTGATGAGGAAACGTAGAGGGAGTTTTGCTCTGCATTTAACCTCCGTTCATCTTCCAAAGGTGTACCTCATTCACTTGCTCATCACCTGTTGCCAAGATCACTGTTGAACATGGACCTTTAGTTTTTGAAGATTCAAGTGCACTCTTAAAATAATCGGGAAACTGTATTCTTTCGCCCCGGCATTCCCTGGGAAAATCTTGGGTTTTGCTTTCGCTAACTAGACTGGTTAATCACCCTCAACAGTTTTACAGATGTAGATCTACGAGCTCTGCAAACCTAGTATTCTGAGATGTTACATTTCTCACTGGCCTTGATATTTGCATGTAGCCTGCTATATTAATCTTCACCATAATTTTGTCCAGCATCAATGTATCATTCAATGGTTCAATGGTTCTATTTAATATCAGAGAATGTATACACTATACAACCTGAAATTCTCACTCACCGCAGACATCCACGAAACAGAAGGAAAACCCCAAAGAATGAATAACAGGAAAATGTTAGAACCCCAAAGTCCCCCCCCCCCACATATACAAGCAGCATCAAAAGCATCAACACCCCCCTTTTCCTACTCTTGCTCCAGCAAACCTCAACCCCCCCCCCCCACCCTTCATGCAACCAATAGCAAAGCCCCCCCAGAGAAGATCTAGAGTCCATCAAACTGTTCATGCAAACACCGCGATATCTCAGGCAGGCTCCCTCACCGATGAAGGAGAAGGAGATATCGCTCCTGCAGCAGGTGAGAGGGAAACCGAGAGCTCACTGTTTCGATCTTTCAATCTGCAGCATCACTTCTTCTGACAGCAGTGTACAGTGCAGTCTCGATGTTTCAGCCTCCCGCGACACTTCAGTCAGTGACACGGACAAGGAATCGGGTCCCTGAAAGCACACGATTTCCGGGCCGCACCTGGAGATATCAAAAATGACAGGCCGCTCGGCGAGTTCCAAGGGCAAGAACCCATCGCCGTGAAGAACACATTTTGAGTGCGGCTGTAGGTCACGCATCCCGACAGGACCCCCAGCCACTTTGAAAAGAGAAAAAAAGACATTAAAGAAAGAAATTAAAATGTTTCATGGACAAGCAGGAAGAAGCCAGCAGGTTGACAAAAATCTCTGGCACCTTCATTTGCAGCTGTTGTCCAGCCATGGATCCTGAGATCTCTGCAAAGCCTCACCTATTTGTTCACTTTCTGACTCCCCATTTCCTGTACATCCGCTGCAAAAGAGGCAACAGACCACAGCAACTGAAGGCTGCGGTCTTAAGTCTTGCTCCCAGACTAGGCCAGGGGCAAACGAGAGAGCATAAAGTGAGGGGAAGCAGTTTGAAAGGGGATTTGAGAGGTAATTTATTTATATGGAGTGTGGTTAATATCTGCAATGTACTGCTAGAGAAGGCGGTGGAATCTGATGCAATCTCTATGTTTAAGAAATATTTAGACAGGCATTTATTTAAGTCCATAAGACCATAAGATATGGAAACGTAGTTAGACCATTCAGTCCATCCAGTCTGCTATGCCGTGTAATCAAGGCAGAATTCTTTTTCAACCAATTCTCCAACCTTCATCAGGTACCCATTCCAATCACGAACCTATCATTTCTGCCTTAAGTGCTTCTGTTGCCTTGGCCTCCACAGCCCTGTGTGGCAAAGGATTCCACGGATCCACCATTCTCCTACTCATCTCTGGTTTAAAGGGAGATCCCTTTACTCTGATGCTGTGCCCTCAGACCCTCGACTCTCCTTCCGATGGAAATGTCTTTTCCATGTCCCCTCTATCCAAGCCTTACAGTATCCCTATCCAGTAGCCGGAGGCACAAAAGGTTACCATCCTAATGCAGGCCAATAGACTGGCATGAACACGGTGAGCCTGAGGAATCTTGACACTATCTTGGACAGTTTATTTTTTTCTCTCTCATTCTTGCTGTAATGTTATTGTTTATTTTGTTTCATTGCACACATGTAAGTTATGTATAATATATGTTAATTTAAGTTTATGTTAGCTTCTGTTTGTCCTTCACGTGTACTATGCTGCTGCTGCAGCAGGCTCATTTCATTTCTGTGCTGTATAACTCAAAGACTCCGGAGCACGTAATCCTGAGTGATATTTCAATGAACAAGGGAGTCTGCAGATGCTGGAAATCCGGAGCAACATGCACAAAATGCTGGAGGAACTCAGCAAGTCAGGCAGCATCTCTGGAGAGGAATAAACAGTTGATGTTTCGGGCTGAGATATTTTGGTGCTTTATTAGCCAAGGAGTTTTTTTGGAAAATTCATTCAGCTGAGGCCTTCAGGGCAGACTGATGTGAAGCTAGCCCTATGATCACGTGAGGTAGCCCAAGTACTCCAAATCCTGCACGTCCAAACAAACGCGAGTCAGTAGGTTAGTTGTCGTAATTCCACCACGGACAATCCCAAGCCCGGCTGTGAAAGGAGGACGATTGGGCCTGGGACTAGCAACCCCATCCCGTAAAAACCCAGACCTCCAGAAATGTCAACAGAAGCTCCATAGGCCTCATCCCGGGAGAGGGAAGGAACAACAAGAAAATGGGCTACAACGCGAACGAGTGGCCTGGGACCGAGGACTCGAGGCTGGCGGCCTACTCCCCAGTAGGGATAATGGGCTCAAGAAGAAGTAGTTAGTCATCTGCTGTAGATTGTTCCTTGAGTATCAGTGAGGGGAGGAAGCTGGGAGGAGCTGAGTGAATCGTTGAAAGAAATAAAGTGTCCCTTGTGTAAGTGAGTTGCGTGGCGCACGGCCGAGTGGTTAAGGCATTGGACTAGCGATCTGAAGGTCATGAGTTCAAGCCCTAGCCGAGGCAACGCGTTGTATACTTGAGCAAGGCACTTAACCACACACTGCTTCAGTCCACCCAGTTGAAAATGGGTACCAGCAAAATGCTGGAGGTTAACTTCGTGATAGACTGGCGTCCTATCGGGGGCAAGGGGGTGGGGAGTCTCGTACGCTCGGTCATTTCGCGCCATGGAAACCGGCATAAGCACCGGCCTGATGAGCATATAAGGCTCGGGACAGACTTTAACTTTAACTTTAACTGTGCAAATGAGTAAATGTAAATGTAAATGAGTGCCTAATGAGAACATAGAAACATAAGAGGAGCAGGAGTCGGCCATCTGGCCTGGTGAGCCTGCTCCGCCATTCTGTAAGGTCATGGCTGATCTGGCCATGGACTCATCTCCACCTACCTGCCTTTTCCCCATTAGGGACCTTGTCTTGTAAGCCCTGCTTCCAGGCAGTATAACTCTATTTAAGACTCGCCATGAGTTATTTGTTGTGCCTTCTCCTATAAGTCAAAAACATTGCCAAAGTGTATTATTCATTCATCGCTTGCAGGAGCTTGCTACACACAAACTGGCTGTTTTCTCCCCAAAGTCGCCGCAGTGACTATACCTCAAAGGCTGTAAAACACTTTTAGGTGACTCAAGATTGAAAAATGCGCTTCAGAAATCCAGGTTCTTTCTACCTGTAAGCTTGGCTTGTGCCCAGTCAGTCACTCCGCATGATGTTAGATCTATTGGTCACTCCAGGCTATGACTCACATTTCACAAGAGGCTCGACTGCGCTGTATATGGCCAGGTTGTTATCGAGGCTGCGAAGATCACATGTGAAAACAGACTGAGCCGGCAGAGTCCTAGGGATGAATGCGTCAATCCCTTTCCCAGTGCTCACAATACTTCAGCAACAGTCTGCAAGAGTAATAGCAATGGGCCAAGCTCGTCTACCCTGCCTTCCAAAAGGTGCAATAACTGAACTGACCAGTCTCTAAAACTCGTGACCTGAGAGCCCCTTGACCTTGTACATTCTCCGAGACCATGTGAGTTTCCTCAATTTCCTCTTGCATCCCGAAGCGAGGCAGGTGGTAGAATATGGGCTTCTATAAATTGCCCTGCATATATAGGCGGGTAGTAAAAGCTGGAAGAATATTGGGAGGCGGGGAACGGAATTGATCAGTGAGCCAGCACAGACATGATGGGCTGAAACTCCTTCCTTTTATAAACCATCAATGCACAAGCTGGCTATCACATCACCCACGTTGCAACAAAGACCAGTATTCAGCTATTGCCTCACTTTCTTGGGGGCGCTATTCTCAATCCTCCCGACCGGGGCAGCACAGTAGCGCAGTAGTTAGCGCAACGCTCTACTGTACAGACAACTCAGGCTCAGTTTCCGCCGCTGTCTGTAAGGAGTTTGTACGCTTTCCCCGTGACTACGTGGGTTTCCTCCGGGCGCTCTGGTTTCCTCCCACAGTCCAAACTCATTGGTTGGTATGTTACTCATTCCATGATTAGACTCATTTAAATTGGGGTTTTGCTGGGCTCAAAGGGCCAGAAGGGCCAAAATCTACACTGTAGTCAATAAATAAATAAATATATTCTCACCCTACAATCTCCCAACCCTCCCCAGACTTCACTGGCCCTGAAACTCAACAGAACAAATGCTTCATGGAAAAGACTTTAAAAAAACTCTGTAGTACTCAGGCAGGCAGCTTTCGCGTAAACCAGAATAAATCACCATGTTTGTTCTCTGCAGTACTGGAGTGTTCATTATTAAGTTATTACAGGGGGGCGTCTTAATAAGGATTGTCTTGATACACATGTAACACTTTAAAGCTCTCGCTAAGAAGTTAAAATGTACTGTGCAGCTATCTTTATACATGGCCTGTCAGCGTAACACCCAGAGTGTTCCCTCCACCAAAGTACTTGATTATCTTTTAGATAAAGCCATAAATCTCAATTTTACACACGGTTTCACCTGTCTGCTCTAAGTCCTCAGTGCGTTCTCTAGCCAGCTATTGTTGTGGTGTTTTGAATATCAGCCCACTTAATTCCCTTTCATTCACTCAGATCCCAAAAGGATGTAGGACAAGGCAAGATAGAAAAGAAAGAGTAGAAGGAAAGGAAGAGAGATTTACATTTATATGACATTGCTCATGACCTTGGGTTCATTCACTGCTTAACAGTGACCGGATTTCAAAAGCAATTCATCATCCACGAGGTGTGTTGGGATGTCTTTTGGGAACAAAATACAAGTTTCTCTTTCTTTCTGTGGGAATGGGCTTCCAAAGCATTTGGGACAACATCACTCAAGAGTGGTGAATACTAATACAAACTTACTCTCTGGACGCCAAAGACAAGATCAAGTCAAGTGTTACACGGAGCATGAAAGGAAACAGTGGTCCTGCTGAAAAAGCGGAGTGATGTGTGTTGTGGCCAGGGTGCTGATGGGCAAACTGGAGCGGAGTTTGAAAATTTGCATTCGTCATTAAGGTCCCGCAATATCTTGGTAACTGACAATGCTGTATGAAAGTGCCAGTGAATGTCCTACTTGCAGTAAGGATTTTGCAATCAAGTGGCTTGTTGGAGACTAATCAAGACTGAGATGATAGGACTAGCTCAGTCTAGTCACCAGTGAAGTTCATTAGGGGCTAGACTAGTCTAGACAGCAGAGAATTGGTGATGAGCTGGGCCAGTTGACTTAGTGATGAGGCAGCTCCGTCTAGACAGCGCTAAATTAGTGAGGAGTCAAGCCAGTCTAGGCAGCAAACAAATCAGTGATGAGCTGGGCCAGTCTAGACAGGAATGAACGAGTGATGAGCTGGGCCAGTCTAGACAGGAATGAACGAGTGATGAGATGGGCCAGTCTAGGCAGCAAACAAATCAGTGATGAGCTGGGCCAGTCTAGACAGGAATGAACGAGTGATGAGATGGGCCAGTCTAGACAGGAATGAAATAGTGATGAGATGGGTCAGTCTAGACAGCAGTGAATTGGTGATGGGCTGGGCCAGTCTAGACAGGAATGAATTGGTGATGAGCTGGGCCAGTCTGGACAGGAATGAATTGGTGATGAGCTGGGCCAGTCCAAACAGTGCGAATTAGTGATGTCAGACCAGTCTAGACAGCCGTCAGATCAGTGTAGGACTGACATTAGTTAAACAGGATCCTGTTACATTTAAAAGATGGAGTGTTCCAGGGTTTGCACACGCAGGAGCTCAACGACAGCATCACTTGTCCCACTCAGATGAACTGCCAGTATGGTGGGACGGGCAATCCTCGTGGCATCACGGCCTCCCTTCTCCTGTAATCTGCCACTGCCTGCCAGACCCATCTGTCCTCAGAACACATCACACTGGAGAGAAAACAAGTTCTTAATTATCTAAAGAACTGATGCCTGACTGCCAGGGCAGGAACCTTTCAATTTCCATCGCCAATAATCTGTAGCAAATAAAAGTCACACACAATTATTTTTAATGGCAAAGTGATTTGCTTTCTTCCACGCTGCTCTTAGCAATACCCTGATTAATCAGTAATTCCCAGAGACTGCAGGCTACTCTGGGAGCGCTGATTACTGTATTTGCCAACATGAGCCATGTCCTGAGCATTCAGGGAAAAGAGACTGGGCTCTTTGAAAGATTTGCTCTCAACAATCCAGATGAAGAAATATCAAATTTAGACTTTTAAAAGTTTCTTACCAATACAGAATGGAATAGGCACCTCCAGGAACTCCACAGCCCTGATTAACCCTAATTATGAGACAATTTACTTGCCCTGTACATCTTTGGACTGCCAGTGGAAACCAGAGGACTCAGAGAAAACCCACACATTCCATGGGAAAGATGTGTAGAGATTCCTTACAGAATTGATCTCCAAACTCTGGAACATCCCAAGCTGTAATACACGCTAACTGCTATGCTACAGTGGCACCCTATCAGTCACCTTTATTATTTCCGAAAGGCACCTCCCATCAATTAAATCAATTTTTATGTCCTTACAGATCTTCCCAAGATACAATCATAGCCTCAACACGTCCCTTTGGATCCAAGTTCTCATTGGTAAAATCAGCTTAGGAACCAGTGTTACATTAGTCAGCATTCATCTACATTCATCAACCAATGTCACATTAGTCAGCATCCATCAGCATTCATCAACCAGTGTATCATTAGTCAGCATCTATCAACTGGTGTAACATTAGTCAGCATTCATTTACATTCATCAACCAGTGTAACATTAGTCAGCATTTATATACATTCATCAACCAATGTCACATTAGTCAGCATTCATCTACATTCATCAACCAGTGTAACATTAGTCAGCAATCATCAACCAGTATAACATTAGTCAGCATTCATCTGCATTCATCAACCAGTGTAACATTAGTCAGCATTCATCAACCAGTATAACGTTAGTCAGCATTCATCAACATTCATCAACCAGTGTAATATTAGTCAGCATTCATCTGCATTCATCAACTAGTATAACATTAGTTGGCATTCATCTGCATTCATCAACCAGTGTAACATTAGTCAGTATTCATCAACCAGTGTAACATTAGTCAGCATTCATCAACCAGTATAACGTTAGTCAGCATTCATCAACATTCATCAACCAGTGTAATATTAGTCAGCATTCATCTGCATTCAACAACTAGTATAACATTAGTCGGCATTCATCTGCATTCATCAACCAGTGTAACATTAGTCAGCATTCATCTGCATTCATCAACTAGTGTAACATTAGTCAGCATTCATTTGCATTCATCAACCAATGTAACATTAGTCAGCATTCATCTGCATTCATCAACTAGTGTAACATTAGGCAGCATTTATCTATATTCATCAACCAGTGTAACATTAGTCAGCATTCATCAACATGACCTAATACCCTGATATAGGGACGTTGATACAACAACTCCTTTGTTCCCACAGATACCGTTCGACACACTTTGGTCCCCCCAGCAGATTGTTTACTGCTGTTGGATTAAAGCAGTTGTTCTTTCGCTTGTGTTTTCCTTGTAGTTTAACTTCCTTTTGCTGAGTTCCATTTTATATAATCTCCAGCACCTGTGAAATTGTTCAGTGAATCGTCAATAATTGCAGTACAGCTAATTCTGTATTTTTCTAGAAGTTTCTCTGCAGCTTGTGCCACACCACTGAATCTGACTATTTGATAGGTTATTTGTTGTCACCTGAACGTCTTGTGTTCTCTTTAATCTGGGCTAATTTATTATATAAAACAACCACAACTTAGAATCAAAGAGTCATAGCAAAGTACCACACAAAAAAAAGTTTTTCAGCTCTCCTAGTCCATGGCAAATTATTTAAACTACCTACTCCTAACTTCTTTGTTTTTTTCCTTTCTTTCTTTGTTCTTTGTTCTCTCCCTTATTTATGGTAGAGTAAATTGATTACTATTTTCCTTATTGTTACAAAATCTGAACAAAACGGTTACAATCACAAGATTGATCCTCATTTTTGACTTCTAGATCACAGTATTACCAGATGAGTCCTAGAGTTATAGAAAAGTACAGCATAGAAACAGGCCCTTTGGCCCATCTAGTCCATGCCAAAACTATTTAAGCTACCATCAACCTGAACAGGGACCATATTCCTCCATACCCCTATCATTCACGTACACATCCAAACTATGCCTAAATGTTGAAATCGAGCTTGCATGCACCACTTGCGCTAGCAGCTTGTTCCACACTCTCAGGACCCTCTGAGCGAAGAAGTTTCCACTCATGTTCCCCTGAAACTTTTCGCCTTTCACCCTTAAGCCATGACCTCTGGCTGTAGTCCCGCCCACCTCAGTGGGAAAAGCCTGCTTGCATTTACCCTATCTATACCTTTATCAAATCTCCTCTCACTCCTCTACATTCTGAGGAACAAAGTCCTAACCTAGTCAGTCTTTCCTTACAACTCAGGTCTTCCAGACCCAGCAACATCCTTGTAAATTTTCTCTGTAATCTTTCAACCTGATTTAAATCATTTCTGTAGGTCGGTGACTAAAACTGCACACAATACTCCAAATGAGGCCTCACCAATATTTTATATAACTTCAACATAACATCCCACCTCCTGGATTCAATACGTGGATTTAGTGAAGGCCAAAGTGCAAAAAACATCCTTCACAATCTAACACAGTTCAGTATTACTCCACGTTAGAAATCATGACCAACATTACTGAGTCATTAGTGAGTCTTACCCCATATTGTCTGCTTTATTTGCGTGTCTTTCTGCTTCTCAATGTCCTTTTTATTCCATTTAGATACTCAGTGTCCAAGTTTCAGACCATCTCTGCTAACAGTTCTTTATGTGGTTCGGTAAACGTTTGTTTGATAATAGTCCTGTGAAAATCCCTTATGGCATTTTATCCCATTAAGGCAATAAATACAAGTTGTGTTGAAGTGTAGTCAGTGTGGTATTTTACGGGAAGCTGATCTGGTGGAGTGACCCACAATTTGTAGAGACTTCTAGTGAGGGTTCATTAGAATCGAATTAGGCTGCAGACACAGAGTCATGCAGTCAGATATGAGATAATTCAAGGCTGGAATTTTTGATTACCAGGCTAGCGTCAGTTTGTCTGAGAACCCAAAAGGGAGGGCTGAGATCAGCTGGGTCTGTCCGTGTGATAAATAACGGAGGGAGAGGAAGTGAAAGGTATTCAGAAGAAAAGCATTCACTAATGGAAGTATAATATGTAGACGAGTAAAAGGAAGAAGGTGGTGTGTGTGCGTATATCTATGTGAATTGGTGTGTGAGTGTGAGTGAGTGAGTGTGTGTTTGTGTGTGTAAAGCTCACATTTTGACCAGAGTCGTGGTTTGAGAATCGCAAAGGAGCAGAGAGAATCGGAACTACAAAGACTCTTATCCTGAAGGCTCGGGACCTCTCATCTCTGGAATTCAGAAGAATGAGGACTGACCTTATTGAAACCTATTAATGTCGAAAGAATGTTGACAGTGGTGAACTTGTGGAATTCGTTGCCACAGGCGATTCTGAAAGCCAAGCCACTGGGCATATTTAAGGAAGAGATTGGTAGATTCCTGATTAGTCAGGGCATGAAGGGATACAGTGAGAAGGCAGAAGATTGGGGCTGAGAGGGAAAATGGATCAGCCATGATGAAATGGTGGAGCAGGCTCAATAGGGCAAATGGGCTAATTCTGTTCCTATATCTTATGGTCTTATCTCTATTGGTAGCTTTAATTTTATTGATGATGTACTCAAGATCTGAGTTACAGTTGAGCTTAGGATCTGAAATGCTGTTGAGACCAACATTCATTACCCATCCCTAATTGTCCTGAAGACGGTGGTGGACAGCCACAGTTTGGAACCATTCTGGTCCTTCTGGAGAATGTGTTCCAACGGGGAGGGAGGTTCTGACTCGTGACCCAGTGGTAAAGAAGAACCAGTGATATATTCCAAGGCCCGGATGACGTGGGGTGGGGGGGGTGGGGAGTCCTGATAGTGTTCCCATGCACTTGCCACACCAGCCCTTGATGAAGGAGGTCTCCGGTATGGGAGTTGCTGTTGGAGTGGTACCTGCAGCTCATTTGGTGGGTGGCACACACGCGGTAGACATTATGCGCTGTAGTGGAGTGTGTGGAGTGGTGGATGCCGGTACTGATAAAGTGGGTTGTTTGTCCTGGATGGCATCAAGTTTCTTGCCATTCAGGCAAGGGAAGAGTTTCCATCAGACTTCTGGCTTGTGCCTTGTCGCTGACAGAAAGGTACTGGGTAACCTGGAAATGAATGACCCATCACTGGCGACAAAGTCTCCACTTTTGTAGCCAAGAGATTAATATGCTTGGCCCTGGTGAGCAAGGAAGCTGCAAATTTGTTTATCCTCACAGATGCTGCTTGACCCAGTGAGTTTCCGTGGCAGACTGGCTGTTGCTCCAAGTCTAGTATCTGCACTACTTTGAGTCTCTTTGAGGCTATACTCTGTTAAATGTTAGCTAAAGCACAGCTCGAGTTGTGTGTGTGTAGTCCCGGTTAGCACATCAGAGATAGGAAGGAGGATATCAACAAAGATGTCACCAGGGCTGAAGATTAGTCTGAACAAAGGAAAATAAAGCCATCTATGGAAAGTTACAGCTAAAAGGCCATTCAGCCCATCATATGTATGTCAACCAGAAGTACCCGGATGGACACTTGACCAGCAGAGCACACAAGGCTGAGAACTGGGAAGTGGGCTTAGTCTCGATCACCAATTCATTGGGAGTGTGGAGGGGAGAACACACACCAGCTTCGACTCCAGAGTTGTATCCATTTTCTCGGCCCGAAACGTCGGCTGTTTATTGTTTACTCTGCCTGATCTGCTGAGTTCCTCCAGTGTGTTATGCTTAACTTCTGCCACCCCTGGTATAAGGAGATCATTCATCAGCCTATCCCAGTCTTCAGACCCCATCCTGACGACTGGGGCAATAGGCTGATCAATCCACCCCCCCAGCAGCGCCAGTAACTTGGGTTCAGTCATGCCACCTCTGTCTGTAAGGAGTTTGAACATTCATCCTGCCACAACCCGAGATTCCTCTGTTTGCTCTGATTTCTTTTCACGTTCCGAAGCCATGAGGATTATTAGGTTAATTCACAACTCCAATGCCGATGACACCACTATTAGAGGCCGAATCAAAGATGGCGACGAATCAACACGTAGATGGTAGGTTGAAAAGCTGGCTGAGTGGTGCCACAGCAACAACCGATCACTCAATGTCTGCAAGACCGAGGAGATGGTTATTGACTTCAAGAGGAGGAAACCAGAGGTCCGTGAGCTACTGCAGTCCTCATCAGGGTTTCAGAGGTGGAGAGGGTCAGCAACTAAATTCCTCGGTGTTATTGGCAGTGTGGAGGATCTGAGAGAACTTAGGGTCCGTGTACATAGGATGCTCAAAGATGCTGCACAGGTTGACAGTGTTGTTAAGAAGGTGTATGGTGTGTTGGCATTCATTAACCGTTGGAATGAGTTCAAGAGCCGTGAGATAATGTTATAGCTATATAAGAACCTGGTCAGACCTCACTTGGAGTACTGTGCTCAGTTCTGGTCGCCTCACTACAGGAAGGATGTGGATACTATAGAGAGAGAGCAGAGGGGATTCACAAGGATGTTGCCAGGATTGGAGGGTGTACCTTATGAGAATAGGTTGAGTGTACCTGGCTTTTTCTCCGTGGAGTTACGGAGGATGAGGGGTGACCTGACAGAGGTGTACAAGATGATGAGGGGCATTGATCGTGTGGATAGTCAGAGGCTTTTTCCCAGGGCTGAAATGGCTAACGCAAGAGGACACAGTTTTAAATTGCTTGGAAGTAGGTACTGAGGGGATGTCAGGGGTAACTCTTTTCACACAGAGGGTGGTGAGTGCGTGGAGTGGGCTGCCAATGACAGTGGTGGAGGCAGATACAGTAGGGTCTTTTAAGAGCCTCGTGGATAGGTGCATGGAGCTTAACAAAAAGACTGCACTAGGGAAATTCTAGGCAGTTTCTAGAGTAGGTTACATAGTTGACACAACATTGTGGGCCGAAGGGCCTGTAATGTGCTGTAAACTTCCAGGTTCTTTGTTATTATTTCAGAGGACTTGACATGGGCCCAGCATTGAGTGCAAATATGAGGAAAGCACTCAGCGCCTCTGCTTCCTTAGGAGTTTGCGGAGAGTCGGCATGACATCTAAAATCTTGACAAGCTTTGATAGATTTGTGGTGGAGAGTATTTTGACTGGCTGCATCACAGCCTGATATGGAAACACTAATGCCCTTGAATGGAAAACTCAAAAGTAGTGGTTATGGACCAGTCCATCATAGGTAAAGCCTTTCCCATCATTGAGCGCTGTCCCAGGAAAGCAGGATCCATCAACAGGGACCGTCACTACCCAGGTCACGCTCTCTCCTTACTGCTGCCATCAGGAAGAAGATAAAAGAGCCACATAACTCACATCGCCAGGTTCAGGAACAGTTATTCCTCTCAGCCAGAGGGGAAAACTTCACTCAACTTCGCTTGCCCCATCACTGAAATGCTCCCACAACCTATCAACTCACTTTCAAGGACCCTTTCCGAGATTTATTGCTTGCTTTTTTTAATCACTATCATTTCCTGTGCATTTGCACAGTTTGTTATCTTTTGCACACTGGCTGAATGACAAAGTTGATGAGGTCTTTCACATTATTATTCTGTTACGGATTTCTTGAGTATGCTCACAAGAAAATAAAATCTCAGCGATGTAGATGGTGACCCATATGTACTTTGATAATAAATGAACTGTGAACTTTGAACTTTGAATCTGAGTATAATTGGGCGGTGTGGGTTTGTTGGAGCACAAGGGCCTGTGACTGAGCTGGATCTCGAAATATAATACATAAATAAAAAAGGGGACCTGAGGGTCAGAGTCATTGCAGATTGCTCCTGAAGTTTCAGTACTGAGTAATAAAGTACATCTTTTATCGGGCTTCAGGTGACAGTGCAAATCACTCCAAGACCAGGCCCCGCTGAGACTAGATGGTAAAATAAAACAACAGAGGGGTTGGCTTATACAGTGTGTCTCACAAACACATGATGTACCAAACTCTTCACAGCTATTAAAGCATTCTGTGGTGTTGTCACAGAAACAAGCTTCTTCAACGAGCAATGCCAGAGGCCATTGCAACAGTTGTTGCTGCCTCCTCACAACGCTGGTGACTGTGGTTCAGTCCTGACCTCAGGTGCTGCCCGTGTGGAGTTTGCATGCTCTCCCTCTGTCACGGTCCCCCATTCCAATATTGTAGGTCATTCAGCCATTGCAAGTTACCCCAAGAGACAGAAGTGTTAAAGGCGAGTTGATGGGAAGCAGGAAAATTAGGAGTGAATTGGAGCGATGGGAACAGGGCAGCTAGAATTGACACAATGGGCCGAATGTTCTTCTTGTCTTGCCATAAAAATAAAAGCACATAGCTAGTGTGTGTGTTGCTGGTTGATTTCTGTTCTGGACACCATGGACACATCAGCTAAATGTCACCAAAGTGTTCTAGAGTTATTTATGTTCATCTGAGAGAGTCTGCACATCTTCTCGAACAGCCCAGCAGTCACTGCGATGATGTTTGCCTGAGAGATGAAGCTGTCACCCACAAGGAAACTCGAATCTATCTGCAGTGACAGTAGTGCAACACTGTTGGAGCTCAGGGAGCCAGAGTTCAAAGTTTTATTCTGTCATCTGTAAGGAGTCTCCATGTCCTCCCCGTGAAACGTCTGGGCTTCCTCCAGGTGCTCCAGTTTCTTCCCACAGTCCAAAGACATAGGGGTTAGTAGATGAATTAGTCATTGTAAATTATCCCGTGATTAGGCTAGGGTTAAATTGGGGATTACAGGGCAGTGTATTCAAAGGGCTGGAAGGCCTGTATCTCAATAAAAATTGAAAAAGGAGAGGGTGGAAAGAGAGAGAGGGACCAATTGCAGAGGCCAATAGCAGCAGTTTCTAAAGAAATACACTTAGAGAGACACTGAGGGAAGTTACTCAATCTATTTGCTCCTTACCGGCTCCCGTTGTGCAGATCTGTCAGTCCCATTCCCCATTTCCTTTATTTCTTTGTCCTGCAACCTGTCCTTTCCAGCACAGTCTAGATGGGCTGAACGGACGGTTTCTGTGCTGTATGGCTATATGATCCTTATGCACAAGCCCATCAAATCTGCCTTGATGAATATATCTCTCACTAGTATGGGCCAGTGGATTTGGGATGAAGCTCAATAAAGTGAAGGGTAGAAGTGGAGGTGAAAGAGGGAAAAAGTTAGGAGATAGAGAGGGAAGTAAGTAAACCAAAGTATAGTGAAAAGCTGGCCTTGTACGCTCGCTCCATCACATAGCTCATTAAAGTAGTTCGAGGGAAAAGAACAGAGGCAAGTTGAAGTATAGCAGCTATAGAGAGAGTGCTGTGCAGGTAAACAGTGACGGCAGGGCAGAAACCTAGCACTGAGAGATAACAGTCAGCCTCTGTTTAACACCTCAGCTGATGACAACACTGTATCATGCTATCAGCACTGCATGAATCAGTGTGCACTTTTTGTGCTCAGGACCCTGCCGCAGAGCTGTGTAGGCCAATCCCCCATATAGTGAATACAAAAACATTGATGAACTCCAACCATACCATCAGATTTGGACGATGGAGAAGAGGTCCATCAATAGCCTATACTCCACGGGCAGGACGATGAAGAAGACCCTGCAGTAGAATGCAAGTAACAACTTTAACGGCCCTGGTATCGGCCAGCACAGCCACACCTTAGGCCGAGATAAGAACAGCCCAATCTGGAAAAACTGTGGAGAGAGAATCAGAATTAACAATCCAGGCCTCTGACCCTTTATCAAAATTGAAAAGTTAACTGGGTTTCTCCCTCCAGAGATGCTGTCTGGCCTGCCAAGTGTTTCCAAGAAGTTTTATTTTTATTTGAGATTTCTTACATCCGCACTCTTTTCCAGTTATGGAAGGCAGAGGTTAACTGGGAAAAGGACCATTAAAAGTTCCTGTGAACTGAGCTTGATTTCTCTGTTGAATATGGATTACCCATCTGTCAAGTATCTTCGCATAATTTCATTTAGATTAAAAATCTATTAACTTAGAAGTAAGGAAAGAGTTTTAAATGAAGCAGAATATATAATCTTCTGATGTAAAAATCTTTACTGTTCCTCAGAACATTTCTTCAGATGCTTCACCAGAAACATATGCATGAGAGAGTAGGGCACTGCTTGAAAGGAGTCTCCACTATTCTGAATTTAATAAATAATGGCACTGAGCAGTTATAGAAGTTAATGATAATGAACGTCTTCAGCAAAGGTTGGAGATTAAAGTGAGATGGCCTGTGGGTATAAAGGTACTTCGTGCCAGCGAGGCTTCACAGAACAGTTTTAGATTCAGGATTTCTTTGGAAAGGTAAGGGCGTGTTTTTGGAGAATCAAAACCACACAAACTGCGAGGAGACCTCAGCAGGTCAGACGGCATCTTGGGAGGGACATTAACGGTCAATGTTTCGGGCTGAGAACTTTCATTAGTCTAGAACCTGACCCCGAAGTATAACCAATGATGTTTTGACTTAGCCAATGGCAATCATCTGTTCCTAGATAGACGGGACATAAGACCGCCTCACAGCACTGGAGGGCAGATTTGCTCTTGAGCTCCAGTGCTGTCTCTGTGGAGTTTGCATGTTCTCCCTGCGACCATGGGGGATTCCCCCTAGGTGCTTCAGTTACCTTCCACGTCCCAAAGCTGGTAGGTTCGTAGGCCGCCGTAAGTACCCCTGGTACCCAGGCGAGAGCATTGGGCGATGACAGGTATTGGTATCGGTCACACGAAAAGTTTGTTTTGCATACTGGTCATTACACAGTGCACTGTGCTAGAATAAGATGAAGCAAAAGTAATGCAGAATAAAGTGTAAAAGCTACCAAAAACATGCAGTACAGATAAACAATAAAATGAAAGATTGAGCTAGATTGTCAGGCTAGGAGTCCATCATATTTCCCAAGGATCCATTCAAGAGGCTGATAACAGTGAGATTGAAGCCTGGTGGTACGTACCTTTAGGTTTTTGCATCTTCTGCACGACGGGAGAAGGGAGAAGAGAGAATGTCTGGGGTGTGTGGGGTCTTTGAATATGTTGGCTGATTTACCGAAGCAGTGAGGTGTATAGACAGAGTCCGTGGAGAGGGGTTTATCAGTTGAGCTGAGGGAATCTGGAGGATGTTGGTAGAAAAATGGGATGGGCTGAGTGGAATTAATGTAAAAGGGCTGTTGATTGTTGGTGCAGACTCAGTGAGGTGAAGAGTCTATTTCTATTCTGTGATACTGAATCATCTTCTGATCTCTTTGTGTGCTCACTCACACAACAGATTATCGGCCGGCTGTCAGCCACTCATCACTCCAGCCCAGTCCAGAAGATGTTAGACCAAAGTAGTGGTCTGTATTATTAACCTGGCGCTGGAGTTAAATCCCTTAACTTGTGCAATGTTTAGAGTCCAACAATGACACAAGAACCAAGAGCTAAAGTAATGACAAAAGAGTGGATGTCTTCAGGCCATCTCTGGAGAAGGATGGTCTTGAGATGGTGTCCTCAAGGTCCTTTAACAATGAATGAATTGAAAAAGGTGAAGATATTTCCTCTTGTTGTGGTGGTGGAGTGTGAATCAAAACTGGGATTTATACAGTACTGTGCAAAAGTCTTAGGCAAGATAAGTCTCGGAGATCAGGGGACGGTGGATGGACAGCTGATGTTAGCGGGGTAGAAATCATGTTGATGGAGTTGAGAGAAGAAGTTTTAGTGGAGGTAAAGTCCAGAATATGCCAGCTGGACAGAGTGGCCTGTCTCTGAAATAAAACAAAAATGATCGAGCCCTGGAAAAACTGTAGGGTCCGGGAGTATCTTCAGAGGCAAACCGTTGTGATGATGTTTCGTGTTGAGCCCCTGAATCAGGACTGAGAGAGATGAGGAAAGATTGCCCAGATGGAGCCTGGAGTTTTTGCAGATGCAGGTGATCTCTTCAGTTCATCCACAAAACAGCTTCTTCTTCTTCGTTTCTTATCTCTCTCTTTTCTTTTCAAGGTGGCTGGGGTCCTGTCAGAGTCTGTGATCTACAGCTGCAGCTCAAACTACAGTGCTTGACGGCCATTCTCGTCCTTGGACTCGCCGTGCAGCCTGGCATTTTGAAATGTCCAGGTGCGGCCTGAAAGGCATGTGGCTTCAGGATGTACCCCTGTGGACGACCCTGTTCCTTGTCGAAGTCGCCGACTGAAGTGTTGTGGGAGATTGAAACTTCGAGTCTGCAGGCAGCGTATGCTGCAGTCAGAAGAAGGATCCTCCATTCAAGAGACCCCCCCCCTCTCTCTCTCTTTTAATGGTGAGTGAGAGCCTGTTGGTCCCCATATTGGAGGACCCAGAGATGTGCCACAGCAGATTCTAACATCAGAACAGCGAGGTGCTGGTCTCCCTCTCTTTTTTGTCGCAGGAGTGATGCCTCTCTCTCTCTCCCTCACCAGTGAGAGATAGTTTCTATGGGATTTCAAAGCGTTGGGATGAACAGTAGTTTTTTGATAGATTCTAGATCATGATCTCTTTGGGGGCCTCACTATTGCTTGCATGGTGGGGAGAGGGGGAAGTGCTTTTTCTGGGAAGGGGAAAAAGGATGATTGAATACTTTTTCAGTTGGTTGTGCATGGAAGGGAGGCTTTAGGATTCTGATGTTTCTGTCAGTCATTCTTTGGGGTTTCTTCTGCTTTGTGGATGTCTGTGAAGAGAAAAAATTTTGAGTTGTATACCGTATATATTCTCTGATAAGAAATTAAACATTGATATAGCAGTGGGTAGGGGGGATATGGAAGCTTGTGGGTGATAAATTCAAGCATGTGAGAAGGGGATGATGGTCAGGTGATACAGTTGGGGATCAGAAAGATGACCAGAAGGACAAAAGATAGGTGAGCAGGTGAGCAAATGTGTTTGAGGGAACAATGGATTACCTGAAATTGAAAAATTCACTGTTCGTACCATTAGGTTGTAAGATAGAAGCAATCTTGTGTGGAAACCCTTCACTCGCATCAAGGTCCAAAATGTCAGCTGTTTATTCCCTTCCATCGGTGCTACCTGACCTGCTGAGTTGCTCCAGGATTTTGTGTACGCATCGCTCAAGATTTCCTGCATCTGCAGTTCCTCGTGTCTGTTATAAGAGGTGTTATTCTTCCTATTTGAATGTAGACTGTCTCTGATCCATTTGTTTCTATAGGGAGCATTAACAATGCTGCCACTGCACTCTCTCTGGAGGTGCCCATGTCCACGTTGTTTGCTGTGAGACCAGGAATTATGACCTCTTCATAGCAAGAGAGAGTATCTATACACTACTGAGCACTGAAACCCCAAGGCTCTCCAGAGAGACAATCAAGGAGAAGTAAACATCCATTTTTATTATGAGGGCAGTTGAAATCAATCATAGTGCCATGGTCTACTTAGGTTGAGTGGATTTGTTTCCCATCCTGAGCAAACAAACAAGTCCTCTTTGTCCAGTTTTAAGCTGTCAGAGGTAATCTGTAAGAGACTGAAACAGTGAAAGGTTTGATTTATGTATTTTCTGAACCCACGCTGTACATTTACATTCACATGCGACTGTCTGCTGACAAGGTGTCTCTGTGTCCGGCTGTGTTTCTCCAGCCTGGTGTTGGCCACTGTGAGCTGGCGATCAAGTTGTCAGAGGCATCTGAAAACGATAAGGCACAGACATTGCTCGCACCCAGTCCAGCTCCCCATACGGCCGGACTGAAGGACCTCTGAACTTCCCTGTGGTACGTCAGTTCAAACGCTGAATTAAATTACTCGCTAAGCTTGCCGTAACAAAACGTTCAAACAGTCATCCGAAACAACATGCTGGGAAGCTTGGCTGCGATAGAAAAGTTTTATTCAACCAACTCTGCGGATGTCTAAAGGTAAAACTGCTTCAGGGCTTTGAGGTCAGTGGGAAGTTGCTGTAAACACAATATTTCTGGAGCGCCAACTTGCTTTAAACTGCAACATGGAAAGTGATCTCTCGGAGTTAACGATTTTTCTCCATCACAAGAGGCTGGAGGGTATACTGCCATTCCTGTGTCCCTGATGTGTGGGAAAATATCAGCAGTGTGCTTGTTTCAACAAGCAAAGTATAAAATCAGGAGTTTTATAAAGTTCTGTCCATGAGACAGAGATTTGTCAGTGCAGGAGAAGCCTGTGTTGTGTGTCAAGGGATATTTACCCAAAAACCATAAAGTAACCAGTCTGAGATACAGAATATGCCGCTAACTAATGAATGCCTAAACCTTCAGCTGAGAATCTTGCATTTTCATGATATAAAACCCAAAGCAATATCCGATTGCTCAGTGGCAAAAAGGGAATTATGCAAATCCCAGCCAAAGTCACTCCCAGTTGAACGTGGTAATGTTGGATCCTAAAATAAAAAAGTGTTCATCTACCTGAAACATCATCTCTGTTCCTCTCCCCACGGATGCTGCCTGACTTGCTGAATATCTCCAGCATTTTCTATTTTTATTTCAGATCTCCATCATCCACGAAGCCAATCTTTCCAACACTGGATGCTGTTTGTTTCCAAAGGAGAAAGCTGAGTAGAGCTGAGGCTGATCCAGGGAATTAGTTAATTTCTGTCTTAGTTTTGGATTTCCAGCACCTGTGATTGTTTCCTCTGACACGTAAGGACTCCATTAACTGGTGATTGTCAGTCATCATATGTTTTAGTCAATCTCAGCTGCAAAGCACAGGAAGAACCCACAACACCTTGAGCATGTTAAGAGCTTGTCACACAGAGGATAGGAAGAGCCTGCCACTTAGGTTCACCAAGAGAAAGCAAAGTATCGTGCACCTCAGGACATCTGAACACCTTACAGCCCATGGAGAAGCTTCGGAGTGAAGCCTCGATGACAATATAAGAAATATGGCAGACACTGTGTATTGCAAGATTCCACAAAGAGTAAAAGTATTTTTGTATTCCATCATACAAATTCAAAAAGCGGGAAACATTTAGCAGGTCTCACATCTCCAGTCCTTTGAGAAATCCTTGACCTGAAGAAGTTGAAGGCTCTGGGGAACTGGCAGAGAAGAGATGATTTCTAGAGCCGATCTATCATGGAGTCTGAGGGGCCGAGTGATCATTTCCTGCTGTTACTGCCTTTGGGGTTTATGTTCCCACAAGCTCAGTCCAACCTTCCTGCAAGCTGAAGACTTACGGACATTACATATAGTCCTTCATTGCCTGTGGCTTGGAAGGTTAGCAGACTGGAATACTAGTGGTCCAACTGGGTGCAGCCCTGATTGAATCAATATTGCCTTCCACCATCCAGAACAGATGAGCACAAGGATGGGTGGGAACACCATCTCCTCCAGCTACTCTTTCAACTTGCTCATCATCCTGACTTGAAAATTCAGCCACGTGCAGGTTCTATTTTAACAGATGTCAGTAAGAATTCACTTGATATGGTAGCTGTGTTCCATATTATTGTTATGAATTGTGCCAGTAGCATATAGACATAAATCCAGTGAGAACAGACAATTGCTAAAAGTGGAGAGAGAGAGAGAATGAGAGAAACTAGTTCTGCTGTTTGTAAGAACAAACTCATGTAAGTATGTCAGACTTTTGAACTTAATAATATCATGCGATGTCAGTGGTAAATGGGGATGTTCATCACCCGGAGGGGGGGGGGGCGGGGGGAGCCTCTGTAAGTCTGGTTTGTCACAGTCCCTGGGTCTATGTCCTGGAACTCCCTCTCCAACAACTCTCTAGGATCACCTTCACTAGGGTGATTACTACTGTTCAAAGGGGCAGTTCACAGCCACCTTCTCAAGGGCAATTCAGAATGGGTGATGGATCACTTTGTGCCCAAGAAGAAGGCATCTATTTTTGACTGTCAATGGGCTGAATGGTGTTGTAGGACAATGACCATCCAAGCCCACTCTTACAACCTTCAGTAGCAAACAAGCACACCAGAATCGTCAGGAGAAAGAGGACCAAGAAACCAGAGGCAGTCGAGAAAAATTAGAGTGTAGCCCAATGACGCCCCAAGAAGAGAATGATTATTACATAAGCTTGTAATCTTTTATGGAATTATTAATAATCAAGGTTTTGCATGCATTTTCATTTAAGTATTATTAAATGTTGCTGTACACACTCCCCTTTAAGAGAATTATCAAAAAAATGAGGCTAGGACATACACTTCCATTTTAGAGAATGTTTATTAAACAAAACTGCCTCTGGTTCTGCTTTAAAGAAATGATTTCTAAGCACGGGTTTATATGTATGATGGTCTGGTACGGTAATTTGAATGTGTCGGGATTTAAGAAGCTGCAGGGAATGGTGAACACAGCCCAATGTGTCACAGGAACATCCCTCTCCACCATCAGCAGTATCTACAGGAGGTGCTGCTTCAAGAAGGCAAGGTCCTCATCATCTCCACCATGCCACCTTTTTGTTGCTACCATCAAGCAGGAAACCGAATTCCCATGTCGCCAGGTCCAGGAAGAGCTGCTTCACCTCGGCCAGTCATGTTGTTGGACAGACTCATGGTGTTTTTGTCAGAGCTGAGGGGGGCTGAGGAGCACTCTGATGGGTGTTCATAAGCATATGAGAGGTGTAGGTAGAGTAGATAGGGAGCATCTTTTACCCAGGGTAGAAATGTCTAATACCAGAGGGCATGAATTGCAGGTGAGAGGGGGTAGGTTCAAAGGGGATGTGAGGGGTAAGTTTTTTACTCAGAGAGTGGTGGATGTCTGGTATGGTGGGAGAGGCAAATACATTAGAGGCTTTTAAGAGATGTTTAGACAGCCATCTGAATATGAGGAAGATGGAGGGTTATGGACATTGTATAGGTAGTAGGGGTTCATTTTGGGGGGGGTTAATTTACTTTTTAGTTGGTTCAGCTCAACATTGTGGGCTGAAGGGCCTAGTTCTGTGCTGTACTGTTCTATGTTCTACCCTGCACAGTCCTAATCACTGCGGCTAAGCAACATTATGGCTTTGATCACCTTGCACTAACATGGACTTGGTTTTTACTTTTGTAAATCAGTGGTTCAATTTGATATCAGAGAATGCATACAGTATACAACCTGAAATTCCTACTCGCCACAGACATCCACAAAGCAGAAAAAACACCAAAGAATGTATTAAAGAAACCATTGGAACCCCAAAGGCCCCCTCCCATGCACAAGCAGCAGGAAAGGCATCAACCCTCTCCCCTCCCCCTTGCTCCAGCTAAAACTTCACCTTGCAAAATTCGTGTATAATCGATGCTTAATTTATGTTTCTCTTGTGAATGGTGTCTCCCTGATGTTATGAGCTTACGATGCTGCTGTAAGTTTCACTTTGCACCCATGCATGCAACAATAAACTTAACACTGGCTTTGACTCGCCTTTAAGAGGATAATTATTAAATGTGGCTAGACATGCACCCCCTTTAACAGAACGGTATTAAATGGGGTTATTCATTCTGGCAACTTCCCCCTTCCTTTCTGGTCCTGAAGAAGGATCTCGGCCCAAAACACCAACTGTCAGTTCATTTCCATGGATGCTACCTGACCTGCTGAGTTCCTCCAGCATTTTGTGTGTGGTATTAAATGAAATTGTTCATGGCTATACAGGCAATTCCTTTCTCAGAGAATGATGAATAAATACACTCCCCTTTAAAAGAATAATATTAAACAAGGCTGAACATGCAATTCCCCTTAAGCAGCTGTTTATCTGTGAATACAACTTCATCTTAAACCCAAGGTCAAGAAAGCATAGAAGTTCAATGTTTTCATCTCTTTGCCTGACTGACTGTGACATTCCTTTTCTCCATGCAGGCAAGGCTTTCAGCTCCTGTAACTGGAAAATTAGTACTGCACTAAGCGATGTTAATGCAGATAATTTGCAAATCCTAACACACACACACACACACACACACACACACACACACACACACACACACACACACACACACACACACACACACACACATCATCCTAATTATTTTTGCACTGGGTCTTTCATCCCTTTTGTTTCTGTCAGGAGCCAGCTGTGCCAAGATACTTTACCCCCGTAATCACACACCATGTGATACTGTGCCAGCAGTGATGTGCTCGTCCCTTCTACTGTAGAGGTCATTGTATCAGTGGTTAACCAGGACCGTTCTCATGTTCTGCACATGCTTGCTTTGAGCATGACAGAAATAATCCACGGCAGGCCTCATTGCTCATATTTCTTGCTATTGAACATTTTTATTTATTGCTGAGATACAGTGTACAATAGGTTCTTCTTGACATCAAGCCACGCCACCAGCAATCTCCCAATTTAATCCTAGCCTTCTTATGTAAGTACAGCCCGTTACACCGTTGCTGTTTAGGACAGCAATGAAAGTCCTCCATTTCTGCTGGTGTTCAGGGCCTCCGTCATGTCAGTAGCTTCCTCTTGGTTTCAGCTACTGACAGTCGTGCAAGCCCAGGTGGAGACTCAGGAATACCGTCGCACTCAGATGTAGAAGGATTCTTCATTGCTGTTTCTGCAATAATTCTGTTTTACCAGTCAGGGTTGCTAGCCTGAGCTGAATCCCCAAACCTGAAGGAACAGTGGACCACTCTTAGCTTGGCCTCTGACCTTTGACCCACTTGGCATGGTGACCTTACCAAGAGCCAAAGCTTAAGGCACTGACTGCAGCCAATACAGTCCTTTTGGTTATTGAGGCACGCAGGCATCCAAACCATGACAAGGTTGTGGTTATCTTGGAGGTTCTAACCTAACCTAATCATGGGACAAGTTTTACAACGACCAATTAACCTACCAACCAGTATGTCTTTGTACATGAAAGCCTTCCATTGAGAAAGTAAAAATCCATGAGGCAAAAATACTGCAGATGCTGCCTATCATGAAAAAAAAACAGAAAATGATAGAAAACTCAACAAGTCAGACAGCATCTGTGGAGGGAGATTTCAGGTCTGTGACTCTCAGTTCCTCAGAAGTGAGAAAGAGAGATGTAAGAAGGATTTCAGTAGAAGGGACAGTGGCTTAGTAGGGAAATTATCAGCATGTTAAACTTCAAGGGGACAATAGAGACAATAAATGCTGGAATACAGAACAACAAATAAGATGTTAGAACTGAGTGAGTCAGGCAGCAGTCATTTAATTTCAATGCTTCAATGGTTCAATTTAATAATCAGGTAATATATACTGTATACAACCTGAAATTCTTGCTCTTCACAGACATTCACAAAACAAAATAAAAACCCAGAGAATGAATGACAGAAACATCCGAACCCCAAAGCTGCCCATCCCATCACGAGCAGCAGCAAAAGAATCGACCCTAGTCTCCCCCCGCATCATGCAAACATTGGCAATGCCCCCCTCAAAGACAGTATCATAGGCACCAAGGAATTATTGACATATTGGATAGAAACCCTTTGCCCGGACTGCAGTCCAGTGAAGGGTCACAACTTGCTACACTGGCTGTCCATATACCTCCAGAGTCGCTGCCTGACCTGCTGAGTTCCTTCATCTTCCCCATTGCATTAACGTACTGGTCATACAACTGTTTCAGTTCACCACATCCATGCCAACCTTTCTGCCTCTCTACAAAAATCTCATTTTGCTTGTTAAAGCCAGGGCGGTGTCTCTTGCCTGTCAGACTAAACGTGTATTTATGGAATGCCAAAAAGGAAACAAGAAGTGCAGGAAGCCCTCCGCAAGTCAGGCACCTGCTGCAGAGAGGGAAAGCACCGATGGGACAGATGAAGGAGTCTCCATGTCCACATCAGGACTGTGCCAGGGAGAACTGAGAGGTGACCTGCGCTGTGCCACAGAGAATGATGCTGGGTCTCCTGCCACTTGTCATATAGATTAACGGCTTGGAGGAGAATGTAGGTGTTTTGATTACTAAATTAGTGGATGACGCAAAGACTGCGAGGCAGGTTTTCTAAGGCTCCAACAACTTCGATATTAACTGGGAAAGTGAGCCAAGGAATGGTTGATGGAATTTACCTTGGGGAAGTGTTTTAGGAATTTAAATCAGGTCTTGCCTTAACCAGAGAACGGCAGGGTCCTAAGAGGTGTTGTTGAGCAAACAGACCTCTGAGAACTGGTACAGGAGTTCCTGGAAGTGGGGACACATTTAAACAAGGCGGTGAATCAGAATCAGACTTAGGCATATTATCAATGACATGTGTCAGGAAATTTGTTGTTTCGTGCAGCGGTACAGTGCAAAACATAAAAGATGGTTCAGTTTAATATCAGAGAATGTATGCAGTGTACAACCTGAAATACTTATTCTTCACAGACATCCACAAAACATGGGAAAAAACAAAGAATGAATGACAGAAACATCAGAACTCAAAAGCTCACCCTTCCCCTCTCCCTACTTGCACCAGTAAAAGTACCGAACAACCCCCCCCCACCCCCACCGCACCATGCAAGCAAAAGCCAAAAGTTACAATAAATAAATTGTGCAAAAGAGCAACAAGACAGCAGTTTTCATGGGTTCATGAAACATTTAGAAATCTGATGGTGGACGGGAAGCATCCATTTTTAAAGCACTGAGGGTGGGAATCTCTTCCCCGATGGTAGTAATGAGAAGAGAGCATGTCCCAGATGTTGAAGGAGGCACCAAGAGGTAGGGGTCTCTCTGATGGCAGGCCTATTTATTTATTTATTTATCAATGCAACCCAACACCCAGCCTTTCTGGCCCAATGAGCCTCCACCACCCAGCTATACCCGTGTGACCAATTAGCCTACCAACTCGTAAGTAGTTAGAATATGGGAGGAAACCGGACCAGCTTGCGTAAACCCATGTGGTTGTAGTAAGTGCTATGGTGCTGCTATTTGTTCCTGCTGTGGGGTTCTTGTTTACTGGAATATATTCAACAGGCAGACTATACACTGGAGAGGAAGAGAAAAGAGGGCATTGCAGAAGCAAATGCCTCTAATATGTATAGCAATATTCAGTTTCTAATGATTCTCCATGAACCAATATTAATTTCACAGCCAGTGAAGCAATCATTCGAGTTCAGTCACTGTTGTTATGTGACAAACATGGCAGCCAACTGCTGTGTGGTGAGGTCCCTGTAACGGGTCGGGTTGCTCAGACCCAGAAGACCCAAGCCAATTCGAGTGTCCAGGAATGTGCTGATAAGCATGCAGGCACAACAAAGTAACTTCAGCCTAATTTGTCATCATAAAGCAGAAAGCACAAATAACCCGCACTAAATACTACACCACAAGTCACAAAGGCTCCCACAAAGGTTTCAGGGCTCACGATTCTCAGCCCCCGCTTCATTGTTGCCATTGTTAGGGGAGCTCTGAGTTTCGACTCATGAGATCACTCGGGGTCCGTCGTAAGCACCTATCAATCACGATTCTTAATCTAGGGGAAGTCCCAAGAACTGAGCCGAGTGAAGGGGGCCTCAATAAATAGGGCTTCAATCCACAAGCACTGAGAGACACACAGAGACAGTTAACTTCTTTGGTCTTGTTTTCACATGCCCCTGGTGCCTGAGGCTAAGTAAGAATCCAGAGGCTATTAACAAACCTATATTGTAAGAATATAACCACTATTAACAGACATTTAACAAATCTACAGTGTTGAACTTGCACACCTTACATGCTGCAGGCTCTAAGAAGTAAAGTGGCACTCGGAATTGTTCGGACTTACATCTAATATGTTTTACTAAGTTTAATACTCCACAACACAACACCATGGTAGTGTTTTGATGCCACATAATCTACTGATGTCACTCGTTGGGGGGATAAAAGTGGAGATGAATACCTTGGAGAACGTACGTTGCCTTCCTTTGAAGGAGTCAGACAAAGTGGGCAGTAGGGACCTCGGCCTAATGGAAGGCAGCACTTCCTGGCAACTCAGATCTCCCACAATGCACAGCCTTGGCCTAACTTTCATGCTGAGGACCCCTGCGGCAGGAGCCAGCTTGAACGCACAGTTTTGTGGCTTTGAAACAAGAGAGCTCATCCTTATTTTCCAAAAAAAAAGTTATCCAGCAAAAGTTTTCAAAGAAGAGCCCTCAAGGAAAGAAACAGAGTGTGAATGCTAATATTGAGCAGACATTAGGGACACAAGTGGAGATGAAGGCCAGAAGGCTATGTTAAGCAATCAGCCATTAATTAGGACTGTAATTGATTCTAGGTTTAATGGGTGATTAAATAATGACAATAATTCCCTCACGCTCCTTATACTTATTAGGGGAATCGTGGGAGTTGCTGGTAGTTGCCTGATGTGCTTTCATTTATCCGTAGTCACGTCCCACTCCTCTCTTGTCTGCAGCACTGGTTAAGCCACTGAACTTTGCCTTCTGTGCGAAGTGTTGACATAAAGTTCAGAGAGAGCAGCTAGATTTTTCCATCCCTATTTATTATGTTGTCAGTCTGCTTGCTTCTTCTGTGCCAAAACCTGACAGCCATAGCCATATGGAATGGTGAGGCGGGCTTAAGGGGCTGAATGGCCTACTAATGCTCCTTTTCTTCATAGAGCCATGCAAAGGTACAACACCGAAACAGGCCCTTCAGCCCACTGAGTCCATGCTGACCCACATCAATCCTAAAATAGCCAATCCCCATATTCACATCAAACCTCCTCAGATTCTTCTGCCCAGAAGAAGCAATTCATAGCAGGCATTTAACCAACTAACCCACATGTTTTGAGCTATTTATTTTATTTAAAGCTAAAGCACAAGGCCCTTCTGGTCCATCGAGGCTGAGACACCTGATTACACCCATGGGACAAATTAACCTACTAATCCAGACGATTTCAGAATATGGGAAAAAAAAAACAGAGTAACTGGAGGAAACCTACGTGGTCACAGAAAGAATGTACAAACTCCTTTCGCACACCGGCAGGAATTGAACCTGGGTTGCTGGTGCTGTAAAGTATTGTGCTAACCATTATGCCAGCATGCCACTTTACCTTTGGGACGTGGAAAGAAACTGGATGATGTCCTCTTTGTTCTGGATATCAAGTCATCATAAATGAGCTATAAAGGTCAATTTTAAAATCTGCTGGAGGTTATGGTTTAATGAAGTCTGATAAGCCAGTAAATCCAATTCTCATGTTTTGTTGTCACGATGGTTTATAAAAGCCTAATGGGCCAGTCTTAGAGTTATGGAGAGCCATGAGAGAAACTGACCATGTGAACAATCCCTTCGGCACATTGAGCAGTAAACCATGTTTTACTCATAAACTCCAAAATAGCAAGCCACAAGGGGCCACCAAACAAGAGAGAATAGATACTTACCGTGACAAGGCAACAAGGTTAACTGAAGGCAAAGAGCTACTGGTTGACGCTTGCAGGTTCAAAGTGGTAGCGAGCAGGGTTTAAATAGGCTGCAGGTGATGAGTTGGGAATGAGTAGCAAGTGACTCCTGTTAGCTGCATGGAGACTGGGAGGTGCCTGCCCAGAACCCCTCCCCTCTATGGCCGGCACCTGACACCTCAGGATGACCTGGATGGGTCCAGTCGAACTTCTCAATGATTGATGGATCCAAGATGAAACTTGCAAGACCTTTCCTACAGGTTGTGCACTTCCCAGTTAACTAGGTACTGCGCACCCCCTCCATGATGATGCAATTCATCAACTGGCAAACTGCGTGCACTGAACCACCCTCCACCTCATTGGTTCTGGAGATCGGTGGCAAACGGAGACGATAAGTCCCTGGATTGATAAACTGGGGCAATAGTTTGTGGGAGTTGGGACGCAATTGCAGATTGCAGGCAGACACCAGACACAGTCCCCAGGTGGAGTCTGAATGCCAACGCGGTTGGCAGCTAGGCTACCCCGTTCCAAGCATTCCATTTTCAGCAAACCAGAGCACAGGCAGATGGGACCTCTACCTTTGGCATCTCCATTGGGACCAATGGGGGTTGGTAGCAATGAAGCACTTCAAAAGCTAACATGGCTATGGCAGAACAGATACTTCTTCCATGTGGAAGGGTTCTAGGTGACTGATTAGCTCTTTCTGATTGACCATTGGTCTGCGGTTGATAGCCAGAGGTCAAACTCACTGAGTTACAGAGGGGGGAGCAGAAGTCATGCCAGAGGCAGGAGATGAATTGTGGGCTCCAGTCCAACACAATGTCCTGACGGAAACCATGGAAACGAGCTGCATTGGTTAGAAAACTAGATCCACCACCTCAGCAGCTAAAGTCAGTTTGGGGAACGCAATAAAGTGGGTTACTTTGGGGAACCTGTCCTCTTCTGTCATGGTTACCATGGCCCCACCAGAACCTGGCAAGTCCATGATGAAATCCTTGTTGATGTGGGACTACAGGCACTGGGGGACCGGCAGGGGCCACATGATCACAAAGGGCCACTGGTAGGAAGAATTGGACTGAGTACATCGCGGGCAGGCAGTGACAAACTGACGTGCACCCGCAATCATGGAGAGCCACCGGAATCGTTGTCGCAGATCATCCAGATTGTGTCGTGCCGCTAGATGGCCCGAGAGGGGTGAGGACTGGGCCCGGTGGAGTGCCTCAGCGCATGCATGCGTACCAATGTCAGCTGTGTCTGCTGGAGCAGGCTGGCGTTGCAGTGCCTGGTGGATCTGGTTCTCTAGATCCAAGATGAAGATCGGAGAGGATGGAATGATGAGCCGAGGACTGCTTTCCTTTTCAGCTGGGTCAAACTGTCATGGCAGGGCATTCGCCTCAGTGTTCTTGGAGCTGGGTTGGCAGGAGATGTGGAAGTTGAATTGTTCGAAGAAGAGGGCCCAGCTAACCTGACGTGGGTTGGGTTGGTGGGCCTGTTGAGTGGATCTGAGATTCTGGTGGTCAGTGCAGATCAGGAAGGGCTCGGTGATCCTCATCAGCCAATTTCTCCATTCCTCCAAGGCCCAAGTAACTCCAAGTCTCCTATTCCATAACAGTGCTGTGTAGAGTTGAACTTGTGTGAGAAGAAGACACATGGGAGTGTCTTCCCATCTGGTCCTCGTTGGGAGAGGTTGGCCCCAGTGCCCAAGCCAGAAGCAGCCACCTGTATCACAGAAGGTCCAGAGGAGTTTGGATCCAGAGAACAGGAGTGAAGGTGAAGCATCTCCTCAGCTCTTTGGAAGTGTGGTCTGCGGCAGCAGTCCCAGGAAGTCGATGAGGTAGGTGATTTGGGGAGGGAGATGGGAGGAGCAGAGATTTGGCTGTAGTTCCTGATGAGATGATAGTAGAAGTTGGAGAAGCACTGTAGCTGTTTGAGGGGCCGCAGTCAGGGTTATTCAATGATGGGGTTCATCGTTATGCCTCGTGGCGGCAAAATAAACCAGGAAGGAAATGACTAGGGTGTGGAACTGGCATATTTCTAACTCACAGTGCATCTGGGGTTCGAGGAGGTGCTGAAGACCTGAACGTACATGACAGATGAGGTCCTGGATGTCCTTGGAGAAGATGAGGATGTCAACGAGGTAAACAAAAACATACCTGTCTTGGAGAATCTCATTGATGAAGGCTTGGAAAATGGCTGGCCTGTTCAAAAGTCCAAAAGGCATCACCGAGTAATCGTAGTGGCCAGTGGGTGTTATGAATGCCATCTTCCACTCATCCTCCCGGTGCAGGCGGATCAGCTATGCTCTCCCTACAGCCTGTTCCACTTTGGTGAAGATCTGGGCTCCACAGGATGTATTGAATGAGTTATCCACAAAGGGGTGAGGGTAACGGTTCTTAACGGAGATTTTGTTGAGTTGACGATCGTCAGTGCAAGGACGAAGACCACATCCCCCCTATATTTCTTTTTGACAACCAAGGATGCAGCATTGGCTGTGGTTGGGGGTGGGCGAGTGATGCTAAGCTGCAGCGTTTTGGCAATGTAGTCATTCATGGCTTTAGTCTCGGGAGAGGAGAGGGACATGGCATACATGTGGGGGTTTACCGGGATTGAGAGATTACTCTTGTCTCCAGAGATTTACAGGGTGAAACCACTTGAAGGTGCAGACAGGTGATCCGACAGACGTGTCCCCAGCTTAGCAGTGATTCTGATGATCATCCAGAGTGAGGGTGAAGAATGGAGAGCCAGCGGTACCACAAGATGAGAGGACGCCCACGCTCACAGGCCTCGTGTGTGGTCTGATCACCCAGACCCCAGTGAACATCCATTATTGGTCATGATGCCGAAGCGGGAAGAGATAGGCTCAAAGAATACGTACACAACACTGGAAGAACTCAGCAGGCCAGGCAGCGTCCGTGAGAAAAGAGTAGCCAACGTTTCGGGCTGAGACCCTTCATCAGGAATGGGGGGGATGAGAGGGCCGAAGCCCAGTAATAGAGATAGGGGAGGGGGTAGGGCCTGGAGGCGCCAGGTGGAAAACCAATCAGAGGAAAGATAAAGGGGGGAGGGGGAGGGGATAAGCATGAAAGAACTGTAGAGATAAAGAAGCAGAAAGTTGAAAGGAGAGAGAGGCAGAGAGGGACCTTGGACAGGGGAAGGGGGAGGGGGAGGGAATTACCGGAAATTGGAGAATTAAATGTTCATACCACTTTTGTCGCCCTCCGTCCCCACCTCAGCGAGTTCTGTGCCCTCCATGATGCTGAACTCTTCTTCTGCCACCTACGTCTCCGAGCCTACTACTTCAACAAGGACTCCCCCCTCCCCCCAGTGATGATCCATTCTCCCGGCTTCTATGCTCCTCCACCTCCTGGACACCCCCATTGGGCCTTCTACCTGCTCTCGACCTTTTCATCTCTATCTGTCGCCGAGACATCAACCGTCTCAACTTCACCACCCCTCTCTCCTATTCTAACCTCACTCCCTCTGAACGCACTGCCCTCCACTCTCTCCGCACTAACCCCAACCTCACCATTAAACCTGCAGACAAGGGTGGTGCCGTAATAGTCTGGTGGATGGACCTCTACCTCACTGAGGCCAAACGGCAGCTCTCCCACACCTTCTTGTACTTACCCCCTGCCACAGGAACCGACTAAAAACATTAATCCACTGTCTCCCGCACCATCTCCACCCTCATCAACGGACACCTTCCTCCCTCAGCCAAAAAACTCATAATTCTCACACCCCGCACAGCTTGGTTTTACCTCCTCCCCAAGATCCACAAGCCTGACTGTCCCGGCAAACCCATAGTTTCAGCCTGCTCCTGCCCAAATGAACGTGTCTGCCTACCTGGACTCCATTTTATCCCTCATAGTTCAGTCTCTCCCCACCAACATCCAGGATACATCCCATGCCCTTCACCTCTTCAATAACTTCCAATTCCCCAGCCCCGACCGGTTCACTTTCACCATGGATGTTCAATCCTTATACACCTCCATCCCCCATCAAGAAGGCCTCAAAGCCCTCTGCTATTTTTTGGATAACAGACCCCGCCAGTTCCCCAGCACCACCACACTCCTCCGGCTGGCAGAGCTTGTAATAACTCTCAATAACTTCTCCTTCGGTTCTTCCCACTTTCCCCAGATCAAGGGCGTAGCCATGGGCACTTGCATGGGCTCCAGCTATGCCTGCCTCTTCGTGGGTTATGTGGAACAGTCTATGCTCCAAATCTATACTGGCACCACTCCCCAACTTTTCCTTCGCTACATTGATGACGACATTGGTGCTGCTTCCTGCACCCATGCTGAGCTCATCAATTTCATCAATTTTGCTTCTAACTTTCACCCAGCCCTTAAATTCACTTGGTCCATCTCGGACACTTCTCTCCCTTTTCTTGATCTCTCGGTCTCCATCTCTGGAGATAGACTATCCACTGACATCTTCTACAAACCCACTGACTCCCATAACTACCTTGACTATACCTCTTCCCACCCTGCCCAATGCAAAAATGCCATTCCCTATTCCCAGTTCCTCCGTCTCTGCCGCATCTGCTCCCAGGATGAGGCTTTCCGTTCCAGGACTTCTCAAATGTCCTCTTTCTTTCAGGATCGTGGTTTCCCTTCTGGCATCAGCAAAGATGCCCTCACCCGCATCTCCTCCACTTCCCACACTTCAGCCCTTAACCCATCTTCCTGTCACCACAACAGGGACCGGGTTCCCCTTGTCCTCACCTATCACCCCACCACCCTCCGGATCCAACACATTATCCTCCGTAACTTCCACCACCTTCAACAGTACCCCACAACCAAGCACATCCTTCCCTCCCTGCCCCTCTCAGCTTTTCACAGGGATTGTTCTCTCCGCAACTACCTGGCCCACACGTCCCTCCCCACAGAACTCCCACCTGGCACTTATCCTTGCAAGCGCAAATGATACACCTGTCCACACACCTCCCCCCCCCCCTTACCACCATTCCGGGCCCCAGACAGTCCTTCCAGGTGAGGCAACACTTCACCCGCGAGTCTGCTGGAGTCGTCTATTGCATTCGGTGCTCCCGGTGCGGCCTCCTCTACATCGGCGAGACTCGATGCAGATTGGGGGACCGCTTCGTCAAGCACCTCCACTCCGTCCGTCACAATAGACAGGACCTCCCGGTTGCCACCCACTTCAACTCTGCCTCTCATTCCCATTCGGATATGTCCATACATGGCCTCCTCTACTGCCATGATGAGGCCAAACTCCGGTTGGAGGAGCAACATCTCATATACCATCTGGGTAGTCTCCAGCCTGGTGGTATGAACATTGAATTCTCCAATTTCCGGTAATTCCCTCCCCCTCGCCCTATCCCAGGTCCCTCTCTGCCTCTCTCCCCTTTCAACTTCCTACTTCTTTATCTCTACAGTTCTTTCATGCTTAACCCCTCCCCCTCCCCCCTTTATCTTTCCTCTGATTGGTTTTCCACCTGGCACCTCTAGGCCCTGCCCCCTCCCTTATCTCTATTACTGGGCTTCGGCCCTCTCTTCCCCATTCCTGATGAAGGGTCTCGGCCCGAAACGTTGGCTACTCTTTTCTCACGGACGCTGCCTGACCTGCTGAGTTTTTCCAGCGTCGTGTTCGTATTCCTTGATCCACAGCATCTGCAGTTGTATTTTTGTGAAGAGATAGGCTCAGTCTGGGAGACCAAGCTGCCCACACAGAGCTCAGCGCGAAAAGTTGCCATCTGTGCCGGAATCCACCAGAGCCCCCTGTGTGTGTGGAACCGTCGGGAGGTGGTGGAAGACAGAGAGGGTCGGTCAGGCTATGGTGCTGGAACAGAGAGGTCATGGAAAGCTTGTAGATATCGGCTGAAGCTGCTCTCTTGGACTCAGTAGGCATTTGATTTGTGGGTGATCAGTGGCTCTGGAGTAAGTGTAGAAGTTATTTCTCCCCCGACACTCATACATTTGGTGGGGGGGGGTGTTTAAGGGAGCTCCACTACCTGCATGGGTTCTGGAGGTGTTGATGCTGGGGACCCTGCAGCCTGAAAAGGGATTCTAGCCGATGATCTGGAGGGTTGTTCCATAAGACGATCGTCAGTTCAGAAGGCCAGAGCGATGAAGCTTTTGAGGTCAGAGGGCCTCTCCCAGACAGACAGGGGGCCGCAATGGTAACGGGCCAGCAGAACTGCATTCCAGCCGCACTCCGTGGTGGGACTCCCGAATTCCATGGTGTAATCCAGCACCAAGCATGAACCTCGACACAGATCAAGTATCTGATCCACTGCCCCCCCCCCCCCCGCCTTCCACTTCCTGGATGGTCAAAACCCTGTCGCATCTCAGCGGTGAATTCCTCATATTTATTACAAGTACATGACTCTCCGGCACTAAAAATGCACCATTACAGGATGGAGTTTCTAGCTCCTCAATCTTGCAAGAAAGATTCATTCACAGGGCATCAGTAAAAGCTAAATGGGGGGGTGGGGAGCAGGAAATCAAGTGGAGAGTCAAATAGTCTTTTTCTGTGCTGTGAAAATTTGCCACTCTAAAGTCAAAGTCATTTTAGCTGTCATTTCATCATAGCAGGATGGTCATTTGTTGTCATTGTAAAAGGCATGAAAGGCAATTTACAAAAATAAAAGACCTTGTTAAAAGCAGGTTAACAACTGTGAAAACTTTGTAAAGACAAATGGAAGGGAACAAGGGTGTAACATCGCTGGAAAGAATTAACCAGATAGATAAAGCCAGTGAGAATTCAGCCTCTAGCCAGCCCCATGTTAATTATATACACAATACACTTCAACGAGATATTTCATATTCCAGTTTATTTTGGCTTGTGCTTCTTAAATTCACAACTTTCAGAAATTCCTTTATTTTATTATATTCATTTGAAATTTTGTCTTCTTTATCTCTATCACTTGAATACTGCATTAATTTCTTTACTAGCCACTGTTATTTTCACTTAGAAAGCAGCATTCTGGGGAGAAGTTCTTTATTGCAATGGGTAATCCTCTCCCCAGCAAATATATTGTCAAATGTACCATGAGCATTGAAAAACGGGCAGACAACATGCAAAAGCAGATGCTTAATACTGTAACAAAGGGCATAAACAGAGAGCAGAAGAGGTAGAAAAATGAAAGAAGAGACAGGGAGAAAGGGAGAGGCAGACAGACGGAGACAAAGAGACAAAGGGGACAGAGACACAATAGACATAAACCCTGTGAGATAGAAACAGCAGCACGCAGAGGTACAGAGACAGACAGAGATACAAACACAGCAAGTCACAAATAAAGAGACAGTGAAAGAGAGATAGATAGCTGGAGACAGGAATGCAAAGAGAGAGCAAAAGCATGTAAGGTCAGGAATTGAAATAGAAATATAGAGAAACAGAGGCTATATGAGCAAAGCAGAGAATGAGGAAAAACTACGATTTTCCTGGGTTTTGCAAAGCAAAAGATAAAGTGTAATATGGTGCTGAAGTGATATCAGATTACAAGGACAGTGAATAATTAAGACAGATTTAATTAAGGCGCCATTTAAAGAAAATCATATTGACATTATTTTCATTAAATATCTGTATTTAACAATATTTACAGGTAAATAACAATGTTAATACAAATTTGATAATGCTGATCTGGTGGAAATTAATTTTGATGTACAGTGCCTTGAAGAATGATAACAAAGGTGCCACAGTGCCACCATTGAGTGGAGGGTGTAACTGCAGTGCATGATGTTTACATACAGTATTTCCATTATAATCTTGGGCAGGAAAAGCAAGGAGAAATTTTAATGTAAATGCAAAGGAATAACACATAGGCATATTTTATTTTGTGAACAATAGGTTTATTCTAATTTGCATATTTTATCAGAATGGCAAAAAGCAGATTTAATAGGCGGAATGATCAATAATAGAATATCCGATAATAAGAATCCGTAAACGAGAAAAATGCACCTCAGCATCTGGAACAGAGTCCAAGCCATTGTACCATTGTGAGATTTTTTTACAAACATCCCAGGCAGAGCAGTTGAAGTGGGCGGCTAATTTACCATTGAATTAATCTGTTCTACCAACAGGTAAAGGATTGAAATAAACACAGGAAATACTGAAAGAACTCAGCAGGTCTGTGGACAGAGAAGCAACTGACAGTTCAGGCTGAACTGTGAAAGAGAAAACAAGTTAATTTTAAGTTGCAGAAGGGGAGGAGGAGGAAAGGATAGGACAAAGGGGATATCTCCTGGGTTGCCATGGTAATGCACTGTCAATGAAGCCATCTGGATGATAGCTTAATGAAGAAGTTAGAAAGAGAGAGAGAGAGAGAGAGCAGGGAGCGATAAGGGGAAGAGAGATGGGGGAGAGAGAGGTGGAGGAGAGAGATGGGGCAGAGACAGATAGGGAGGTGGAGAGAGGTGGGTGGGAAAAGGGGGAGAAATATGGATGAGAGATCAGAGAGCTGGATGAGAGTGGGAGAGAGATGGAGTGAGGGAGACGACAAAGAGAGACAGGGAACCAGAAAGAGTGATCAAGATAGAGATAGACAGTCAGAAAGTGAGGGAGTGACAGAGAGAGACAGGAAGATGGAAACAGAGAGGGAGAGTGAAAAAATAGCAAAGAAAATCAGGTCAGAGTTGTTGCAAACTACTGAAACAAACAGAGAAGCACTGTAGACCAGGCTGTGCAAATGGAGAGAGATAATATTACAAATGGATAACTTGTGACAGATTTGACTCATTGACTGAAGGGTGGGACTTCACTTTGCTATGTGTCATTTCTGTATTAACTTTGGTCAGTGAAATACAACGGAAATATTCGCTACATTGCTATCCTTTCCACAGATGCTGTCAGACTGCTATGTGTTCCCGGTATTTTCCAGTTCTATTTCAGAGTTTCCAGTGTCTGTTGAGATTTTTTGGTTATTAGATACGGTTTGCTTACTCATTTTCAAGTGTGTAACTATAGTGTTGCCAAATCTACTAAATTTACAAACCGCAATCTGTCTTTTTGTGCCTAGATGAGATTGCCTTGAATAAACTTCCAAAATGTTGCAAAGTTCTGGAATGCTGTCAAATTTAATAAAGGTTTAATTATTAATTTCTAATATTTGAATTGGTGATACAGCTATGACATTGCAAAAAGCCACCTCCGTTGCCAAATTGTTGGCTGCTGGGAAGGGGAAGAGATCAGAAGCAGCTATTGAAATTAACAGATTATGTGTGATCTGGGATCTGGTTTCTAACTGTTCGTGGGAACTGGTGAGGGGAGATGGAAGGAGCATGTTTCCATTCATTTGGAGAATTCAGTCTAGGAGTTAGAGTATAAAGAAGTCAGGAAACATTTGGTGGAAATTCGAACTTTTCTAAATATTGATGTGTTGAAAAAGTTGATGGATGATTAAAAACACATATGGTGTGCTGGCCTTCTTTAGTCGGAGACTGAGTTCACGAGCCACAAGGTAGCATTGCAGTTCCTTAAAACTCTGGTGAGACCCCACTTGGAGTATTGTGTTCAGTTCTGGTCGGCTCATTATAGGAAGGATGTGGAAACTTTAGAGAGAATGCAGAGGAGATTTGCCAGGATGCTCCATGGATTAGAGAGTACGTCTGATGAGGAAAGGTTAGAGAAGCCTTGGATCAAAGGAAGATGTGAGGTGATTTCATTGTGACATAAGAGGATAAGAGGCTGAGGCAGAGTGAACAGCCAAACAGCCAGCACCTTTTTCCCAAGGCATCAATGGCTAATAATGTCCTAATCAGGTGATCGGGGGAAATTTTAGGGGTGATTTCAGAGGTAGGCCTGAAACGCACTACTACGGGAGGTTTGAGACAGACAAATTAGGGGCATTTAAGAGACTCTTAGATAACCACATTGATGAAAGAAGAGTGGAGGATTATGAGATGTAGGAGGGAAGGGTTATGGGCTAAAAGCATTGGCACAACATTGTGAGCCAAAGGGCCCATACTGTGCATTACTGTTCTATCTTCTATGCTCCAATATCAGCAAATGCCAGGTTAATTGATAATTTGACAGACCGATAGGTTTTAGTTCAACAGATTTGGGCAAACATGGAGTAAGATCACATATTAACCACAATATTCTCGAGTGTCTGACTATCCACTTTGTGGACTTTGTCCTTGTGAAAAGCGTAGCCCTCTCATAGGGACGTGGTGGCAAGGAGCCGCACTGGAGAGAGATAGATCAGCTGGTTGAGAGGTGTGCAACAACCACCTTGTTCTCAACCGGTAAAGCCAAGGAAACGCTTGTGGACTTCAGGAAACTGAAGTCAAGAGAATGCACACCATCATCACCAAGGGATCAGCAATGGAAAGCAAGAGCACTTTCAAGTTCTTGGCTGTCAAAATCTCTGAGGATCTATCTTGGGCTCACCATGTTGCTGCTATTTTAAAAAACGGCATGACAGTGACCAAGCTTCATTAAGAGTTTGAGATTTGGTACAACACCAAAGACTGGAGCAAATTTCTGCAGATGTACCATGGACAGCATGCGCAGTGCAGTATGAATAAGCCACTGCACAGGGTTGGGAAAAGCTACAGAGGGTCGCACACTCAGCCAGCTCCAACATTGCGGACATCTCCAAAAGGTGCTATCAATCGTTACGGACACCCATCACCCAGCACAAGCCCTCTTCTCATTGCTACCATGAAGGAGAAGGTACAGGAGCCAGAAGACACACAGTCAACATTTTAGGAACAACATCTTACCCACTGCAATCAGATTTCCAAATGAACGAAGAAGCCATGAAGATTACTTCACTATTGTTTTGCCACTCATGTATAGTATATGTATGTGTGTGTTTGTATATAGTAGTTTAAAAAAATATATAAATACATTATCATAACTTTTGTTCTTTTTATGTATTACATTATACTGCTGACACAAAAACCACAAACTTCATGATATATGCCAGTGCTAATAAATATAATTCTGATGCCTTTCTACTTTCACCTCACAACATTTTAATACATGCCATTTAAAGTAAAATTGGATAGGTATATGGACAGGAAAGGAATGGAGGGTTATGGGCTGAGTGCGGGTCGGTGGGACTAGGTGAGACTAGCGTTCAACACAGACTAGAAGGGCTGAGATGGCCTGTTTCCGTGCTGTAATTGTTATATGGTTATATGGTTGATACGGTTGACTCCAGACAGACCACTCTAAAGGGTTAGTCCTTTTCTATATCAGTCCAAGTCAATCTACAAAATCAGTGGTGGTGTGGGGAAGAAGGATAGAACCCAGCCGTCTCGGCACACGAGGAGGAAGAGGGCAGACAAAAAGAATGGTTGCTATCCCTTTGCAACTGCCTCAGCAATCAGCCATTTACACCGACTGCCGTTGAAACCAGGACCTCCTCCTCCCGTGGATCACAGTGTTACTCGCAGAAACACTGGGGGAGTGAGTTCCTCATTGTAAAAGAGATTGTAACTCAGTGTATTATGGCAATAAGATGACTCAATTAAAAACGTTACTGAATCTAAATTGAGAATTTAAATAGCATTCTCAAAGGCATTATTTAAATATGAAAACACGGGCAGAGCTACCAGCAATACTATCTGGCAGTACAGTGGGTAAGAGAATCTGGTTATATGTCAGTACTTACTGAAGCCACGCAGGATAATTTGCAGTAAGCTATGGATTCTCAAATCCCCATTAGTCATGAGTACTGAGCCATATATTCTGCTCAGTTAAATATATTGGTGAACAAGTAAAGGGTCAGTCGCTAAAAGCAGTACAAAAAATGCTGAGAGAAATATTTGCAAGTGTTATAATAAGTGGGGGAATCTGTAAGCAGATATGGTCAGAAGCAGAATAAAGGGCCGACTGGAAATGAGGAAAGTGGGGGTCACTCTGGGAAATGGGAGAAATACCAAACAGTGTCACAGTGAGAGGTGAGGGGTGTATCAGTCACAGTGAGAGGTGTGAGGTGTATCAGTGACAGTGAGAGGTGTGGGGTGTATCAGTGACAGTGAGAGGTGACGGGTGTATCGGGGAGTGTCACAGTGAGATATGAGGGGAGTATCGGGGAATGTCACAGTGAGATGTGAGGGGAGTATCGGGCAGCGTCAGAGTTAGATGAGAGGGAAGTATCGGGGAGTGTCACAGTGAGATGTGTGGTGTGTATCAGGGAGTGTCACACTGAGGTGTGAGGGGTGTATCGGGGAGTGTCACAGTGAGATGTGAGGGGTGTATCGGGGAATGTCACAGTGAGATGTGAGGGGAGTATCGGGCAGCGTCAGAGTTAGAAGAGAGGGGATTATCGGGGAGTGTCACAGTGAGATGTGTGGTGTGTATCAGGGAGTGTCACAGTGAGATGAGTGGGGTGTATCGGGGAGTGTCACAGTGAGATGTGTGGTGTGTATCAGGGAGTGTCACAGTGAGATGAGTGGGGTGTATTGGGGAGTGTCACAGTGAGATGTGAGGGGTGTATCGGGGAGTGTCACAGTGAGAGGTGAGGGGTGTATCAGTGACAGTGAGAGGTGTGGGGTGTATCAGTGACAGTGAGAGGTGAGGGGTGTATCAGTGACCGTGAGAGGTGTGGGGTGTATCAGTCACAGTGAGAGGTGAGGGGTGTATCAGTGACCGTGAGAGTTGTGGGGTGTATCAGTGACAGTGAGAGGTGACGGGTGTATCGGGGAGTGTCACAGTGAGATGTGAGGGGAGTATCGGGCAGCGTCAGAGTTAGATGAGAGGGAAGTATCGGGGAGTGTCACAGTGAGATGTGTGGTGTGTATCAGGGAGTGTCACACTGAGGTGTGAGGGGTGTATCGGGGAGTGTCACAGTGAGATGTGAGGGGAGTATCGGGGAATGTCACAGTGAGATGTGAGGGGAGTATCGGGCAGCGTCAGAGTTAGATGAGAGGGGATTATCGGGGAGTGTCACAGTGAGATGTGTGGGGTGTATTGGGGAGTGTCACAGTGAGATGTGAGGGGTGTATCGGGGAGTGTCACAGTGAGAGTTGTGGGGTGTATCAGTCACAGTGAGAGGTGTGGGGTGTATCAGTGACAGTGAGAGGTGAGGGGTGTATCAGTGACCGTGAGAGGTGTGGGGTGTATCAGTCACAGTGAGAGGTGTGGGGTGTATCAGTGGCCGAGAGAGGTAAGGGGTGTATCAGTGACCGTGAGAGTTGTGGGGTGTATCAGTCACAGTGAGAGGTGTGGGGTGTATCAGTGACAGTGAGAGGTGAGGGGTGTATCAGTGACCGTGAGAGGTGTGGGGTGTATCAGTCACAGTGAGAGGTGTGGGGTGTATCAGTGGCCGAGAGAGGTAAGGGGTGTATCAGTGACCGTGAGAGGTGTGGGGTGTATCAGTCACAGTGAGAGGTGTGGGGTGTATCAGTGACAGTGAGAGGTGAGGGGTGTATCAGTGACCGTGAGAGGTGTGGGGTGTATCAGTCACAGTGAGAGGTGTGGGGTGTATCAGTGGCCGAGAGAGGTAAGGGGTGTATCAGTGACCGTGAGAGGTGTGGGGTGTATCAGTCACAGTGAGAGGTGTGGGGTGTATCAGTGACAGTGAGAGGTGTGGGGTGTATCAGTCACAGTGAGAGGTGTGGGGTGTATCAGTGGCCGAGAGAGGTGAGGGGTGTATCAGTGACCGTGAGAGTTGTGGGGTGTATCAGTGACAGTGAGAGGTGACGGGTGTATCGGGGAATGTCACAGTGAGATGTGAGGGGTGTATCGGGGAGTGTCACAGTGAGATGTGAGGGGTGTATCGGGGAGTGTCACAGTTAGATGTGAGGGGTGTATCGGTGAGTGTCACAGTGAGATGTGAGTGGTGTATCAGGGAGTGTCACACTGAGGTGTGAGGGGTGTATCGGGGAATGTCACAGTGAGATGTGAGGGGAGTATCGGGCAGCGTCAGAGTTAGATGAGAGGGAAGTATCGGGGAGTGTCACAGTGAGATGTGTGGTGTGTATCAGGGAGTGTCACACTGAGGTGTGAGGGGTGTATCGGGGAGTGTCACAGTGAGATGTGAGGGGTGTATCGGGGAATGTCACAGTGAGATGTGAGGGGAGTATCGGGCAGCGTCAGAGTTAGATGAGAGGGGATTATCGGGGAGTGTCACAGTGAGATGTGTGGTGTGTATCAGGGAGTGTCACAGTGAGATGAGTGGGGTGTATTGTGGAGTGTCACAGTGAGATGTGAGGGGTGTATTGGGGAGTGTCACAGTGAGATGTGAGGGGTGTATCGGGGAGTGTCACAGTGAGAGGTGAGGGGTGTATCAGTGACAGTGAGAGGTGTGGGGTGTATCAGTGACAGTGAGAGGTGAGGGGTGTATCAGTGACCGTGAGAGGTGTGGGGTGTATCAGTCACAGTGAGAGGTGAGGGGTGTATCAGTGACCGTGAGAGTTGTGGGGTGTATCAGTGACAGTGAGAGGTGACGGGTGTATCGGGGAGTGTCACAGTTAGATGTGAGGGGAGTATCGGGGAATGTCACAGTGAGATGTGAGGGGAGTATCGGGCAGCGTCAGAGTTAGATGAGAGGGAAGTATCGGGGAGTGTCACAGTGAGATGTGAGGTGTGTATCGGGGAGTGTCACAGTGAGATGTGAGGGGTGTATCGGGGAATGTCACAGTGAGATGTGAGGGGAGTATCGGGGAATGTCACAGTGAGATGTGAGGGGAGTATCGGGGAATGTCACAGTGAGATGTGAGCGGTGTATCGGGGAATGTCACAGTGAGATGTGAGGGGAGTATCGGGCAGCGTCAGAGTTAGATGAGAGGGGATTATCGGGGAGTGTCACACTGAGGTGTGAGGGGTGTATCGGGGAGTGTCACAGTGAGATGTGAGGGGAGTATCGGGGAGTGTCACAGTGAGATGTGAGGGGTGTATCGGGGAGTGTCACAGTGAGATGTGTGGTGTGTATCGGGGAGTGTCACAGTGAGATGTGAGGGGTGTATCGGGGAGTGTCACAGTGAGATGTGTGGTGTGTATCGGGGAGTGTCACAGTGAGATGTGAGGGGTGTATCGGGGAGTGTCACAGTGAGATGTGTGGTGTGTATCGGGGAGTGTCACAGTGAGATGTGAGGGGTGTATCGGGGAGTGTCACAGTGAGATGTGTGGTGTGTATCGGGGAGTGTCACAGTGAGATGTGAGGGGTGTATCGGGGAATGTCACAGTGAGATGTGAGGGGAGTATCGGGCAGCGTCAGAGTTAGATGAGAGGGAAGTATCGGGGAGTGTCACAGTGAGATGTGTGGTGTGTATCAGGGAGTGTCACACTGAGGTGTGAGGGGTGTATCGGGGAGTGTCACAGTGAGATGTGAGGGGTGTATCGGGGAATGTCACAGTGAGATGTGAGGGGAGTATCGGGCAGCGTCAGAGTTAGATGAGAGGGGATTATCGGGGAGTGTCACAGTGAGATGTGTGGTGTGTATCAGGGAGTGTCACAGTGAGATGAGTGGGGTGTATTGGGGAGTGTCACAGTGAGATGTGAGGGGTGTATCGGGGAGTGTCACAGTGTGATGTGTGGGGTGTATCGGGGAGTGTCACAGTGTGATGTGTGGGTTGTATCGGGGAGTGTCACAGTTAGTTGTGAGGGGATAATCAGGCAGGGTCACAGAGAGATGTGAGGGGTGTATCGTGGAGTGTCACAGTGAGATGTGACGTGTGTATAGGGGAGTGCCACAGAGAGATGTCAGGGGTGTATCAGTGAGTGTCAAAGTGAGATGTGAGTGGATAATCGGGCAGTGTCACAGAGAGATGTGAGGGGTGCATCGGGAATGTCACAGCGAGATGTGAGGGGCGTATTGGGGAGTGCCACAGTGAGATGTCACGTGTGTATCGGTGGGTATCACAGTGAGATGTGTCGGGTATATCGGGGAGTGTCACAGTGAGATGTGTCGTGCGTATAGTGGAGTGTCACAGTGAGATGTGAGGGGTGTATCGTTGAGTGTCACAGTGAGATATGAGGGGTTTATGGGGGAGTGTCACAGGGAGATGTGAGGGGATAATCGGGCAGTGTTACAGAGATATGAGAGGGGTGTATCGGGGAGTGTCACAGTGAGAGGTGAGGGGTGTATATGGGAGTGTTACAGTGAGATGTGAGAGGTGTATCGGGGAGTGTCACAGTGAGATGTCAGGGGTGTATCGGGGAATGTCACAGTGAGATGTGAGGGGTGTATCGGGGAGTGTCACAGTGAGATGTGACGTGTGTATCGGGGAGTGTCACAGTGAGATGTGAGGGGTGTATCGGGGAATGTCACAGTGTGATGTGAGGGGTGTATCGGGGAGTGTCACAGTGTGATGTGAGGGGTGTATCGGGGAGTGTCACAGTGAGATGTGAGGGGTGTATCGGGGAATGTCACAGTGAGATGTGAGGGGTGTATATGGGAGTGTTACAGTGAGATGTGAGAGGTGTATCGGGGAGTGTCACAGTGAGATGTGTGCGTTGTATTGGGGAGTGTCTTATTGAGATGTGAGGGGTGTATCAGTGAGTGTCAAAGTGAGATGTGAGTGGATAATCGGGCAGTGTCACAGCGAGATGTGACGTGTGTATAGGGGAGTTTCACAGTGAGATGTCACGTGTGTATCGGTGGGTATCACAGTGAGATGTGAGGGGTGCATTCGGGGAGTATCACAGTGAGATGTGAGGGGTGTATCAGGGAGTATCACAGTGAGATATGAGCAGTGTATCGGGGAGTGTCACAGTGAATTGTGAGGGGTGTATCAGTGAGTGTCACAGTGAGTTGTGAGGTTCTTATCGGGGAATGTCACAGTGTGATGTGAGGGTTTTATCGGGGAGTATCACAGTGAGATGTGTGCTGTGAATAAAGGAATGTCACAGTGGGATGAGACGGGTGTATCGGGGACTGTCGCTGTGTGATGTGAGGGGTGTATCGGGGAGTGTCACAGAGAGATGTGAGGGGTGTATCAGTGAGTGTCACAGTGAGATGTGGGGGGTGTATCGGGGAGTGTCACAGTGAGATGTGAGGGGTGTATCGGGGAGTGTCACAGTGAGATGTGGGGGGTGTATCGGGGAGTGTCACAGTGAGATGTGAGGGGTGTATCGGGGAGTGTCACAGTGAGATGTGAGGGGTGTATCGGGGAGTGTCACAGTGAGATGTGAGGGGTGTATCGGGGAGTGTCACAGTGAGATGTGAGGGGTGTATCGGGGAGTGTCACAGTGAGATGTGAGGGGTGTATCGGGGAGTGTCACAGTGAGATGTGTGGTGTGTATCGGGGAGTGTCACAGTGAGATGTGAGGGGTGTATCGGGGAGTGTCACAGTGAGATGTGAGGGGTGTATCGGGGAGTGTCACAGTGAGATGTGAGGGGTGTATCGGGGATTGTCACAGTGTGATGTGAGTGGATAATCGGGCACTGTCACAGGGAGTTGTAACGTGTGTATAGCGGAGTTTCACAGTGAGATGTCACGTGTGTATCGGTGGGTATCACTGTGAGATGTGAGGGGTGCATTCGGGGAGTATCACTGTGAGATGTGTAGGGTGTATCGGCGAGTGTCACAGTGAGATGTGAGGGGATAATCAGGCAGTGTCACAGAGAGATGTGAGAGGTGTATCGGCGAGTGTCACAGTGAGATGTGAGGGGATAATCAGGCAGTGTCACAGAGAGATGTGAGGGGTGTATCTGGGAATGTCACAGTGAGATGTGAGGGGTGTATCTGGGAATGTCACAGTGAGATGTGAGGGGATAATCGGGCAGTGTCACAGAGAGATGTGAGGGGTGTATCGGGGAGTGTCACAGTGAGATGTGAGGGGTGTATCGGGGAGTGTCACAGTGAGATGTGAGGGGTGTATCGGGGAGTGTCACAGTGAGATGTGAGGGGTGTATCGGGGAGTGTCACAGTGAGATGTGAGGGGTGTATCGGGGAGTGTCACAGTGAGATGTGAGGGGTGTATCGGGGAGTGTCACAGTGAGATGTGAGGGGTGTATCGGGCAGTGTCACAGAGAGATGTGAGGGGTGTATCGGGGAGTGTCACAGTGAGATGTGAGGGGTGTATCGGGGAGTGTCACAGTGAGATGTGAGGGGTGTATCGGGCAGTGTCACAGAGAGATGTGAGGGGTGTATCGGGGAGTGTCACAGTGAGATGTGAGGGGTGTATCGGGGAGTGTCACAGTGAGATGTGAGCGGTGCATCGGGAATGTACCTGTGAGATGTGAGGGGTGTATCGGGGAGTGTCACAGTGAGATGTGAGGGGTGTATCGGGGAGTGTCACAGTGAGATGTGAGGGGTGTATCGGGGAGTGTCACAGTGAGATGTGAGGGGTGTATCGGGTATTGACAGAGTTGGATGTGTGGGTTCTATCGGGGAGTGTCTTAGTGAGATGCGAGGGGTGTATCGGGGAGTGTCATAGTGAGATGTGAGGGGTGTATCGGGGATTGTCACAGTGTGATGTGCGGGGTTTATCTGGGAATGTCACAGTGAAATGTGAAGGGTGCATCAGGGAGTGTCAAAGTGAGATGTGAGTGGATAATCGGGCAGTGTCACAGCGAGATGTAACGTGTGTATAGGGGAGTTTCACAGTGAGATGTCACGTGTGTATCGGTGGGTATCACTGTGAGATGTGAGGGTTGCATCGGGGAGTATCACAGTGAGATGCCAGGGGATAATCGGGCAGTGTCACAGAGAGATGTGACGTGCTTATAGGGGAGTGTGACAGTGAGATGTCACGGGTGTATCGGTCGGTACCACAATGACGTGTGTGGGGTGTATCGGGGAGTGTCACAGTGAAATCAGAGGTGTGTATTTGGGAGTGTCACTGTGAGATGTGAGGCGTATATCGGGGAGTGTCAGTGTGTTGTGAGGGGTGTATCGGGGTGTGTCACCATGAGATGTGTGGGTTGTATCGGGGAATATCTTAGTGAGAAGTGTGGGGTGTATCGGGGAGTGTCACAGTGAGATGTCAGGGGTGTATCGGGGAATGTCACAGTGAGATGTGAGGGGTGTATCGGGGAATGTCACAATGAGATGTGAGGCGTATATCGGGGAGTGTCACAATGTGATGTGTTGAGTGTATCGGGCAGTGTCACAGTGAGATGTGAGGGGTGTATCGGGGAATGTCACAGTGAGATGTGAGGGGTGTATCTGGGAGTGTCACAGTGAGATGTGTGCTCTGAATCGAGGAATGTCACAGTGAGATGTGTGGGTTGTATCGGGAAGTGTCACAGTGAGATGTGAGTGGTGTATTGGGGAGTGTCACAGTGAGATGTGAGGGGTGTATCGGGGAGTGCCACAGTGAGATATGAGCGGTGTATCGGGGAGTGTCACAGTGAGATCTGAGTGGTTTCTCGGGGAATGACAGAGTGATATGTGAGGGGTGTATCGAGGAATGTCACTGTGTGATGTGTTGAGTGTATCGGGTAGTGTCACAGTGAGATGTGAGGGGTGTATCGGGGAGTGTCACAGTGAGATGTGAGAGGTGTATCGGGGAGTGTCACAGTGAGATGTCAGGGGTGTATCAGTGAGTATCACAGTGAGATCTGAGGGGTATATCGGGCAGTGTCACAGAGAGATGTGAGGGGTGTATCGGGGTGTTTCACAGTGAAATGTGAGGGGTGCATCGGGAATGTCAGAGTGAGATGTGTGCTGTGAATCGAGGAATGTCACAGTGAGATGAGAGGGGTGTATCGGGGAATGTCACAGTGAGATGTGAGGGGTGTATCGGGGAGTGTCACAGTGAGATGTGAGAGGTTTATCGGGGAGTGTCACAGTGAGATGTGAGGGGTGTATCGGGGAATGTCACAGTGAGATGTGAGGCGTATATCGGGGAGTGTCACAATGTGATGTGAGGGGTGTATCGGGGATTGTCTTAGTGAGATGTGATGGGTGTATCGGGGAGTGTCACAGTGAGATGTCAGGGGTGCATCAAGGAATGTCACAGTGAGATGTGAGCGGAGCATCGGGAATGTACCTGTGAGATGTGAGGGGTGTATTGGGGAATGTCACAGTGATATGCGAGTGGTGTATCGGGCTGTGTCACAGTGAGATGTGAGGTGTGCATCGGGAATGTCACAGTGAGATGTGAGCGGTGTATCGGGGAGTGTCACAGTGAGATGTGAGCGGTGTATCGGGGAGTGTCATAGTGAGATGTGAGGGTTGTATCGGGGAGTGTCACAGTGAGATGTGACATGTGTATAGGCAGTGTCACAGAGAAATGTCAGGGGTGTATCGGGGAATGTCACAGTGAGATTTGAGGGGTGTATCAGGGAATGTCACAGTGTGATGTGAGTGGTGTATTGGGGAGTGTCACAGTGAGATATTTGTGGTGTATCGGGGAGTGTCACAGTGAAATGTGAGCACTGTATTGGGGAGTGTCAGAGTGAGATGTGAGGGGTGTTTCGGGGAATGTCACAGTGAGATGTGAGGGGTTTATCGGCGAGTGTCACAGTGAGATATGAGGGGCGTATCGGGGCGTGTCACAGTGAGATGTGAAAGGTGTATCATGGAGTGTCACAGTGAGATGTGAGGGGTGTATCGGGGCGTGTCACAGTGAGATATGAGGGGTGTATCGGGGCGTGTCACAGTGAGATGTGAAAGGTGTATCATGGAGTGTCACAGTGAGATGCGAGGGGTGTATCGGGGTGTTTCACAGTGAAATGTGAGGGGTGCATCGGGAATGTCAGAGTGAGATGTGTGCTGTGAATCGAGGAATGTCACAGAGAGATGTGAGGGGTGTATCGGGGAATGTCACAGTGAGATGCGAGGGGTGTATCGGGGTGTTTCACAGTGAAATGTGAGGGGTGCATTGGGAATGTCAGAGTGAGATGTGTGCTGTGAATCGAGGAATGTCACAGTGAGATGAGAGGGGTGTATCGGGGAATGTCACTGTGTGATGTGTGGAGTGTATCGGGGAGTGTCCCAGTGAGATGTGTGGGTTGTATCTGGGATTGACAGTTATATGTGTGGTTTGTATCGGGGAGTGTCTTAGTAAGATGTGACGGGGTTATCGGGTAGTATCACAGTGACATGTGAGGGGTGTATCGGGGACTGTCACAGTGACATGTGAGGGGTGTATCGGGGACTGTCACAGTGAGATGTGAGGGGTGTACCGGGGAATGTCACAGTGAGATGTGAGGGGTGTATTGGGGAGTGTCACAGTGAGATGTGAGGGGTGTATTGGGGAATGTCACAGTGAGATGTGAGGGGTGTATTGGGGAGTGTCACAGTGAGATGTGAGGGGTGTATTGGGGAATGTCACAGTGAGATGCGAGGGGTGTATCGGGGAATGTCACAGAGAGATGTGAGGGGTGTATCGGGGTGTTTCACAGTGAGATGTGAGGGGTGTATCGGGGTGTTTCACAGTGAGATGTGAGGGGTGTATCGGGGTGTTTCACAGTGAGATGTGAGGGGTGTATCGGGGTGTTTCACAGTGAGATGTGAGGGGTGTATCGGGGAATGTCACAGTGAGATGCGAGGGGTGTATCAGGGAGTGTCACAATGTGATGTGAGGGGTATATCGGGCAGTGTCACAGAGAGATGTGAGGGGTGTATCGGGGTGTTTCACAGTGAAATGTGAGGGGTGCATCGGGAATGTCAGAGTGAGATGTGTGCTGTGAATCGAGGAATGTCACAGTGAGATGAGAGGGGTGTATCGGGGAATGTCACTGTGTGATGTGTGGAGTGTATCGGGGAGTGTCCCAGTGAGATGTGTGGGTTGTATCTGGGATTGACAGAGTTATATGTGTGGTTTGTATCGGGGAGTGTCTTAGTAAGATGTGACGGGGTTATCGGGTAGTATCACAGTGACATGTGAGGGGTGTATCGGGGACTGTCACAGTGAGATGTGAGGGGTGTATCGGGGAATGTCACAGTGAGATGTGAGGGGTGTATCGGGGAATGTCACAGTGAGATGTGAGTGGTTTATCGGGGAGTGTCACAGTGAGATGTGAGTGGTGTATCGGGGAATGTCACAGTGAGATGTGAGTGGTTTATTGGGGAGTGTCACAGTGAGATGTGAGGGGTGTATCGGGGAATGTCACAGTGAGATGTGAGGCGTATATCGGGGAGTGTCACAATGTGATGTGAGGGGTGTATCGGGGAGTGTCTTAGTAAGATGTGACGGGGTTATCGGGTAGTATCACAGTGACATGTGAGGGGTGTATCGGGGACTGTCACAGTGAGATGTGAGGGGTGTATCGGGGAATGTCACAGTGAGATGTGAGGGGTGTATCGGGGAATGTCACAGTGAGATGTGAGGGGTGTATCGGGGAATGTCACAGTGAGATGTGAGTGGTTTATCGGGGAGTGTCACAGTGAGATGTGAGTGGTGTATCGGGGAATGTCACAGTGAGATGTGAGTGGTTTATCGGGGAGTGTCACAGTGAGATGTGAGGGGTGTATCGGGGAATGTCACAGTGAGATGTGAGGCGTATATCGGGGAGTGTCACAATGTGATGTGAGGGGTGTATCGGGGATTGTCTTAGTGAGATGTGATGGGTGTATCGGGGAGTGTCACAGTGAGATGTGAGGGGTGTATCAAGGAATGTCACAGTGTGATGTGAGTGGTGTATTGGGGAGTGTCACAGTGAAATGTGAGCGCTGTATTGGGGAGTGTCAGAGTGAGATGTGAGGGGTGTTTCGGGGAATGTCACAGTGAGATGTGAGGGGTTTATCGGCGAGTGTCACAGTGAGATATAAGGGGTGTATCGGGGCGTGTCACAGTGAAATGTGAAAGGTGTATCATGGAGTGTCACAGTGAGATGTGAGGGGTGTATCGGGGCGTGTCACAGTGAGATATGAGGGGTGTATCGGGGCGTGTCACAGTGAGATATGAAAGGTGTATCGGGGAGTGTCACAGTGAGATGTGAAAGGTGTATCATGGAGTGTCACAGTGAGATGTGAGGGGTGTATCGGGGAGTGTCACAGTGAGATGTGAGGGGTGTATCGGGGAGTGTCACAGTGAGATGTGAAAGGTGTATCATGGAGTGTCACAGTGAGATGTGAGGGGTGTATCAGAGATTGTCACAGTGAGATATGAGCGGTGTATCGTGGAGTGTCACAGTGAGATGTGAGGGGTGTATCATAAAGCACTGTATGCTTTCTGGTTGTTAGATATAAAATGGGTATTGTTTTATCAGGATTACTTCCTCAAATCATTTTAAAAATCTCTGCTTGTTTTAGTTAAAATGTCAATGTATAAATTAGAACAAAACACTTTTGGGTTTCTAATAATTTATTCAGCGAGAGGAATTAAAAAAAGCGATTTTCGATCAGTGGGACTGGGATGATGCAGAGGGCTCCATCTCACTGAACATTTCTCTAGTAATGAGTCCAACTGAACCCTCTCCTGTCACTGTTAATGATACCAGCTCGTGTAAAATGGTTTTGTGATGAGTCCCTATGGTCTGAGAAAGAGAAAACCACAAGCTTAGAAAACAATAGCAGATGTAACTCCGAGTGTTGGATCCGAGTGAAGCTGTTACATCCCACTACTGAAGTACTGATCCTCACCATCTGCTCTGACATTACAGGCTGGCCCTTCCACCAATGTACCATGTCAAGGGACGACCAGGGGAAGTTACGCAGCCCCTTGTGTTCGATCAAGGAGATCGAGCCTGATCCGTGAATTTATCACTTCTGTCCACCTTCATTTTATAACTCAGAATATGCTTGTCTCTGAATCATTTAATATTTCAGAGCAATTAAATCAATCCCCTGACTCCACATCCCTCTTTCTCATAGTCCCAGTTGTCTCATTCCCATTAACAGCCCCCAGATTCTATTTCCCACATCCACTCTGGGGCCAATTGGCTTGTTCACCCACACGGCTTTAGGATAGGGGAGGAAAATGCCATATGTAGTCTCAGAGAGAGCTTGCAAACTCTACGTGGACAGCATCAGAGCTCAGGATCGAACCGAGGTCCTTGTAACTGTGTGCCCCAGATAACGAGTCTAATACTAACACTCTTTCAATGGCACTCATAGCCTTAGAGGGGGAGTGTTGCTGTTTTCTACAGCCCTTTGTGTACGGATGTGTTTACCAGTATTGACTCCACCACAACTTTCAGCCGAGGAGTGACCTCAAAGATGATTAGTGCTGCGGCCATGAAATACCCCTGCCGACTGCCACTGTACAGATGCTGCCTAACCTGTTGAGCTCTCCCAGCGTTCTCTGTTTTCATTAGTCAGAGTTTGAAACCGATCTGACGCAAAAACGTTGGCAATTCCTCACTCTGCTCCCCCACCCCATGGATGCTGCTCACCCTTGAGTTCCCCCAGCAGACTGTTTGCTACGTTCAAAACAACCCCTAACTTAAATATTGACATCTGTATTTCTGTATTCTGTTTCTGATACTTACCTTCCTGTTCTTGTTTAGTGCAAGTCTGGATTTGTGGCATGTGACTCCATGTTTTTAAGCTTAGCAAACGAGGTGTTTTCAGTTCAGAGTCTGTGGTATTTATGGTTACAATTGGATGAATTTTTAATCAGTTGTCAGTGCTTGATGCATCTCCACCCACCCACAACTACCCTCTCCGTACCGAGCTGGCACCACCCTCACTCAGTGATCTACAGATGGAAATTCTGTGACTCCGTGGGGATGGAAGACGAGAGAGGAAACAGTATGAAATATGGCACAGTCAGAGAGAAGGATGAGAGTTTGCAGACCAGGAGGTCATGTTTACAAGAAAGCAAGTCTTTAATACATCAAGAGGGAAAGAAGTACTGGCTGAGGTCTGAGGGGACTGGGAGACTGCAAGCAGATCAATGCTGACGCAAGAGTCCCACAGTGTGCTTTGAGGAAAAGGACACAGGTTCATCCTGTCTGTTTATTTTATTTTGTGACATACAGTATTTACATCAGAGGCTCAATTCCCTAATCTTCATAAAATTTCTCCTTGCTCAACTGTTCCAAAGCATTTTGGTGGGAATGAGGCACAGAACTAGAAGCCCAATGACAGCCAACAATCTGGGGTCCAATCTAAGGGGGGAGGGCCTCAAGGTTGTGGGTACGAGTGCTGCTGAGTGATGAGGTAACACGATGATCATAATTAAGGACAGGTCAGCGGGTGATGTGGAGGGTGAGATTGGTAGTAGGTGGGGTCCCAAAAGGGACGTATGATCATATCTTAGTGAGTTCCAGTCTCCCAAGACAATACAAAAGCCTGATTGCCCAGGAATTGAATGAGGGTTGCTCTGAAGATAAAATGGAACATTTCCCCCACACACTTACCCTCCCATGGTGAGTAAAGCAATCTCACAGCTCCATGGGTCCAGTTCTATACTGCCCTGGGGATGACTATCTTGAGCTGTGTGGGGATGGGTTAAATAGGGTTTGGTTGGTTGGATCAGAGTGGATCAAGTTTGACTGGGCCAGATGGGGTTGATGGAATTGGACTGTGCTGGATCTGGTTGGGGTGGGTTGGATCACATTGGATCAGAAGGGACTGGTCTAGACTGGAACTTGGGATTGGGATGAAATGGATTGGGTTGGGTTGGATGGATTGGGTAGATCAGGTTGGGTCAGGTTGGACAGGGTGGGGTTAGGTGAACTGGATTGGGGTGGGTTACATAGAGTTAGGTTGGTTTGAGTTGGGTTAGATTGGGTTGGGTTGCACTGTGACGGATTAGGTTGGACTGGGTTGGATTAAGTTTGGTCTGGGTTGGAACGGTTAGATCATTTTGGGTCAGGTTGGACTGGGTTGGATTAAGTTTGGTCTGGGTTGGAACGGTTAGATCATCTTGGGTCAGGTTGGACTGGGTTGTATCATGTTGAGGAAACATTGAGCTCTCCCTGCTGCCACACTGAATCAGTAAGGTGAGCAGAGCAGACAAATACAATCATCTGCCAAGACAGGAATAATTTTATTCTCTTGGCCACAGGAAAAATGACAACGAAGTAGAGCTGCTGTAGTACACACTTTGCAATTACCAGAAGAATCAGGGTTTGAAAGATAACTCACTTCGAATAACAACGGCCTTGAGGAGCTGTTACAATCTGACACATGATTGGCATACAGAGACACTTTGCTGAGTGATCAGAAATGAATGATTGGGGACCTGACACAGAAATGTTTTATCACATCAGGAGTGTTCCGTTGCCCTTTTTGCTTTCCCTAATCCCTATGTACAGCCACATCTGGGTCACCACTGTCTCTCAGGGGAGCAAACAGCTCACTCCGTCTCGCCTATATCTGATTTCAGACTCACCATTTCTTAACCCTCTCCTCAATTCGGGACAAAGCAAGTATGGAGGCCAATGGTGTCGAAACAGAGGGACAGACAGAGGCTGACAGAGGGAAGGACCCAAAGGAATCCACAAGGTCCTCAGTTGGTCAAAGGGATCCTGTGAAGGAATAAATGCTCTCTTTCCCATCCCCTGCTCTCAAGATCATCTTCTTTGATTCCATATGGCTATGTTCTGGGTATCCTCTCCACGTGCAGCAAGATAGAATAGCAGGTAGCTTAACACTTTGCAACACCAGCAATCAGAAGATCAGGGTTCAATTCCCGCCACTACCTCTACGGCGTGCGTGTGGGTTTCCTTCCACATTCCAAATGACATACGTGTTAGGATCAATAATTGTGGACATCCTATGCTGATGATACATGCAAGCTGCCCCCAGCGCGTCTTTGGGGTGTTTTGGTTGTCGGTGCAAATAGAACCTTTCATTGTCTATTTCGGTGTACAGTGGATTCTGGTTAATTTATTTATTTAATGAGACCTGATGAAGGGTCTCAACCTGAAACGGTGACTACTTACCCTTTCCCTTAGATGTTTCCTGGCCTGAGTTCCTCCAGCATTTTGTGTATGTTACTTATTTATTTAAAGATTGAGCGCAGGAGGGCTCTTTTTCCCTTCGAGCTGCACCACCCAACAACCCCTGACAACCCTGATTTAACCCTAGTTTAATCACAGGTCATTTTACAGTTAATCCACCGGGTATGTCCTTTGGATAGAAACCAAAGGACCCTGTGAAAACCCATGCATTCCATGGGGAAGACGATCAGACTCAGCAGAGAGAAGGTGGGGATTGAATTCTGAACCACATGGTCCAAGCTGTACTAGATTCGAGCTAACCGCTACTCTGCCGCGTAGCCACCTGTCGACACACTGGGACCAGTATATTTGGACATAATTAAGCAGCTATTAGCCAAAATTTCATGGAAACAGAAAAGTATAAAAAGGACAAACTGAGTAACAAATTATGTTTTTAAATGAGATACAGAACAATTAGTAATGAAAATAAATTCAGAACAAATTAGAACACTACCAAAATTACTACAGTACTATAAAACTGTGTATTAGTTCCTAATAGCTATCGATGGAGGAATTCATTCAGAGTACAAAATGAAAATCATCACAGACACCTAGTGCAGATAATGGGCTGCCGTTGCACAATGTTATCAACGATTGCATCCTCCAAGTCTTCAAATTCATTGTAACGTTCAAGACGATTGTCAATAGGTTCCTTCAAATTCCTCATAGTTCCTATCTTGTTGAAGTAGTGAAATTGTTTCATTTTCACTCCCAACCGGTTTTGGCATCCCCAAGCCTGAACGCTTGAAACGGCAGTGAGCAAAACAGCTCATGATTGTCTTACTGCTTATTTCTCGCCAACTCTCAGTGATAAAAAAAACACTGTTTTTGGAACACAAACACATGCAACTGACACTATTTAAAAAGTGTTCTCTTTAAACAGAGTATAGCATCTAACAGCCACACGAGTGCGCACAACTGATGCTAGTTAGAATCTGTCTGGCAGGTCTCATGCCCCGATTAAGCAGCATCGTGTCCCAAATAATGAAGAGAATTCCGGCAGTTTCCTCAATTTGTTTCTTTTCATTAAGAGTTGTCCTAAATAAGCGGCTGCCCCTGTTCACCAGCGGCAGAATAAAATGGAATTCACTGGAACGCGACAAGTAAAGCTAATCTAACTGGGAGGTCTTTGATTGATTCTGTTATAATTACTATTCTAATGACTTGTTGAGTACGCCCACAAGAAAATGAATCACAGGGTTGTATGTGGTGATATTCAAAGGATTCAAAGTACATTTATTATCAAGTATATATAAATTATACAACCTTGAGGTTTGTCTGCTGACAGGCAGCCACACAGCAAGAAAACCCAAAATAACCCAGTTTTAAAAAAAGACCAACACCCAATAGGCAGAGAAAGAAGGGAAAAAAAATCACAATTCATGCAAACGATAAAAGCAAGCAATAGTATTTTGAACCAGATTAAGTCCATAGGCTTGATTTTCGGAGTAGCCAGAGCAGGCCCATAGCCTGGGTTTCAGTTCATCAAACAGCGGGGCAGATCGTCATGAAGCTCGCAGAAGTGCGCAGCAGTCAGAGCACTCTCACAGCACGGAGAGTGGAGAGGACATAAGTGTAACAAACGAGAAAATCTGCAATGCTGGAAATCAGAGCAACACACACAAAATGTTGGAGGAATTCAGCAGGCCAGGCGACATCAATGGAAAAAATACAGTCGATGTTTCAGCCCGAAGCCCTTCGGCGGGACTGGAGAAAAAGAGCATTTATATCTACTTTGATAATAAAATTTACTTTGAACTTTAATATTTATCTTTAAAGATACCTCGGGAATTGTTTCAGGTTCTGTTCTTCCAAATTCCAGTGGTTTTGTTGATCATATACTGGACATCAAACTTCAACCCTAACTCAGTGACGGTGTCACATTTGTTGATCAGTGACTTTCTTGAAAACCTTTGAACCTTTATTTTTCAAAAATATCATTTGTTTTCCATTGCTGTGAAGCAAAAAGAGTTTCTTAAAACCAATGCATTTATAATAAAGGCCATTTGCTAGACAGCTCCAGAAGACTGACACTTGTGGGGAATATTTCCAAAATATTCCATCAAACTTCAACCAGATTATTTTATTTTATGAACCTAAGGTGCAACTTTCCTCCAGTTGTGACAAATCTGCTGGGTGACATATCTACAGGTCGTCCTATTCATGTTTACATGGGCCAGGTCTTGGAGAACATTGAGATAGAAGTATTAACTCAGGATTTCAATGAATAATAAGAAAAAACAAGGATTCCTTATTCTGTGGTGAAATACAACCTGATGTTGAAAGATTACAACATAACTGAAGATTAATGTAACTACTTTATCTTTCAATTTCTTTCTTTCCTTTGTACTTTAAGGTGACCCTGACATATGTTCAGACAATCGTGAGGAACAATCTACTGACGATCTGATAAGGTTTGATTAGCAGCCTATCTCCAGCCATTCATTCACACCCATCACCTAGCCACAATAGTAGCACTTTACATCCATCTTCATGATGCACTGCAGCAACACAGCAACTCTTTATTGGGAACCATCCAAACCCAACCCCTAGGACAAGGGCCACAAACTCACCAAGCCACGCACGATCCCAACTCGGAGACACGCTGCTGTCGTTGGGTCAACGTATCGAAACTGCCTCCCTAACCACATGGTGGGTACACTCGAGGACTGTAATGGTTCAAAGGCAGCTTGCCACCACCCTCTCGATGGCTATTAGGAAAGGGCTATAAATGGTGATCCTCCAAGAGGACCACAACCTTGTCGTAGGGTTTGGAGGCCTTTGTGCTTCAGTGACCCAGAGAGCTATGTTGGTTGGAGTCAGGGCATTGTGCTCTGACTCTTGGTGGGGTCGCCCATGACAAACAGGTCAAAGGGTAGAGGCCAGACTAGGAGACGTCTATTGGTCCTCCAGGTTTGGAGTTCAGCACAGGGCTAACACCAACTGGTCAAGAGAAAGCTGTTACACAAACAGCAACGAAGAATCCATCTGAGTGAGACAGTATTCCCGAGTCTCCACCCAGGATTTGCACGACTGACAGTAGTGAAAATCGAGAGGAAGCTACTGGCATGATGAAGGAAGCCCTGAACACTGTCAAGATACCACACCTGGGGCACAATAGAGAAAATGGCTAAGGACAGACAGAGATTGAGAACCTTCATTGCTTCCCTAAATGCTGGCGGTGATGATGACGATGATCAGTAATGATGGGTGTCGGGGCAGAGACACATCCCTACCAAAGGAGGTGTAAGTTGCACCTACCTTCTGCTGGTCTGCAGGTCACCCTTGGGCAAGATCCTACTCCCCACCGCCCTGACCAGGGTCACGTGAAGCCAATGGGAGCAGGTGGCGGATGGTCGTATAAGCAGCCAGTGATTATGTCAAGTCCTGGTTTTACAACCACTGATTCCGGGCAGACAATCTCTGAAGAGTATTCATAATGGCCGGGGTCACCCGTCTTGTAAAGACACTGCCCAGAAGAAGGCAATGGTAAACTACTTCAACAGAAAAATTTGCCAAGAGCAATTATGGTCATGGAAAGAGCATGGTTGCCCTCGTTAAACAGCATGGCACATAATGAACAGAGGAATGATGATGGCTTGGCCTGTGAAGCCCACATCCATTGAAATGATAATGAAAGAAGGACGGTGTCTCAGCAGACCTCCTTTCCTTGACCTTCTGCCCTTCTGATTGAGGGTCCTGTGTTTAAAATAAATCTGAACCAACTACAAACAAGTTTGTCTACTGATTCCATGAATTTTGTTATAAATCCCCCATCTCAACCCTAGTTGGAGCAAAAGGAATTAGTTCTCTTTTCCTCCTGTGTCTCTTACCTCTGTCAGCTATTAAAGGTTTCAAGATGTTACAATCATAATTCTGAATTAAACTCCAGGAGCCCGAGCAATCACTTTATTTTCACTTCTGTGGAGCTTTCAGTCTGAAGAAAATTTCAACGGAATTGCATATTCACAAAGGGGTTACATTTTAAGTTGGAAACTACAGACCTCCAGACTCCTCCATCTGTCTGTTTATTGGAGCCAGCTAAGCCCACATTGACATGAAATGCCATGTGTACATAAATAAGTTTATCAGACACGCAGCGAGGTTTCCAATGCGGTACCTCATGTTTACTTAGCTGAAGCACTCTTTCCGTTATTTTTCTCAGTAGCTGCTGCCTGTGTTGACATTTCAAAAGGTTTCTAAGGACACACAGAAACTATTTTATTGTGAAACTTAAACCTTATGGACAGTCAAAATCGACAGGGATTTGGATTGACAGGCCTGTCCTCGACTCTACGTCCCAGGATCTATGGTGGTCACACAGCAGGCTGGGATGTTAGATCTTCGGTCAATTTCTTGCCCTGTGGACCACAAACCGCTCTGGACGTACAGCAGCCCAACCCTGCTGATGTCGCTGTGGTTAAGACTGGTTCTACAGATGTTGCCTTTGTGTTACAGTCACCGGTGCAATTTATTTCTGCATCTGACTTCTCTAAGCATGCATAGATACAAACATTCATGAGCACGCACGCACACATACACACACACACACACACACACACACACACTTCCTCTTCGGTTGTCCATCGAAATCCGATGACGACGTCCACTCCTTTAACTTTGATGACTATACAGTCCTATCCTGGACCACAAGCTCTATTGCAGGTGGGACATGTATATGTGGTAGTGCTGGTAGTGGTGGCAACCATGGCTGCATTTCTCGCAGCTCTCTTCTGCTGTCTTCTGGTTGTTCTCTCCATCTCCAGAATACGAACCCTGTCCCTACTCAGCTGTCACCGAGTGTTACGGTCGGCAGCAACATCCTCCAGGTCCTCGGGTCTGATCTTACACTTCCTTAAAGCGTTCTTCACCTGATCCTCATAGCGCTTCTTCAGCCCTCCAGCTGAGCGTCGGCCATGATGTAGCTGACCGTATAACACTCTGCGGGGTAGCCGACATGGGGGCATCCTTATCACGTGCCCCAGCCACTGCAGCTGACGCTGGGTGATCATGGCCCCAATACTTCTGTAGTTGGTCTTCACAAGTATTTCAGTGTGAGGCTTCCGCTCCCACCAGGTAATTCCCAGGATGCGCTGGAGGCAGCTTATGTGGAAGCGCTCCAAGGACTTGATGTGACGGCTGTAAGTTACCCAAGCTTCACAGCCGTAAAGGAGGGTGGTGACACAGACTGGTTGGTATACAGCGACGTTTGTGGAGGGACGAAGGCTCCTGTTCTGAAAGACTCTACGCCGAAGTCTCCCAAAGGCAGCTGATGCCTGTTTAATGCGGCTCTGGATGTCATTGTCAATGCCGCTATCCTCAGAGAGAATGCTCCCCAGATGTTTGAAAGATGGCACCAATAGCAGCTTTTCATCACCAACAGTGAAGGCAGGTAGGGTGGGTGGGACACTGACACTCCATTGGCAAACCACTTCTGTCTTGGTGGTATTGACAGTCAGCCCCATCCTGCTGTACGCTCGCACTGCCACAGCAAGGACAGTCTGAAGATCCTCCGGAGTGTGGGCCACAAGAGCACAGTCGTCTGCATCCTGCAGCTCCAGGACCCGCTCTCTATGGAGTTTGGTGGTTGCGTGGAGCCTCCTGATGTCAAAGAGGTTGCCATCTAATCTGACGTCCACTGCCACACTGCTGCTGTATTCAATCTCATTGTGGAGAAGCTTGGTAACACACAGGAGGAAGATGTTAAAGAGCACTGGCGCTAGCACACACCCCTACCTCACCCCTGTGCGTACAAGGAAGGGCTCGGACTCTTGTCCTCCTATGGTCACCCGAGCAGTCATCCCATCGTGGAACTGGCGGAGGATGTTAACAAATTTATTGGGACAGCCAAACCTGAGGATGACATACCATAGGAGCTCTGTTTGTACGTGCGCCCGCACACACACACACACATTCCTGAATGCATCATTTCAGACATTTCACTTGCAATCGCAAGACTTTGTTGGACAGTGTTAATGTAAGTTGCTGCAAACCTGTTACTTTTGTCTGGTGGAGGGACAGGCAACGTGGGAGCTGTGTAGCCTCGGTTGTAGTGAGAACAAGGCCTCAAGCTTCGGGCTTGCCTGGCTAGGCCTGCGGACCAGGTGAGAGACATGGAAGCATTTATAGTGGCGTGTCCGTGCTCAGCTGGGGTCTGGCTTCTTCCTTTGGTGCTGCCCTCCCATGTTTAAGCAGTGGAATAGCAGGCTAGGTCGTGTGCGTCTGTATACTGCCAGGAGACTGTACCATCGATTGCTGGACATTGTTGCTCCACGTCTTGGGCAATATTTAGGTTATTTTCAAGTAAATGTGCTTCTTTGCTCACTATTTTAAATATTGTTACTTGCAATTTTTGAATATTTGCTTGTTTTTTTTAAATATGTTTCAATTGATAGTAGTGAAAATACACCTGTATCTGGATATAACTGTTGGTGAGTCAGTTTTCAGGCAAAAACTACACCATGAAGTCAAAAGAACACCCCAAGTAACTCGGAGAAAACGTTACAGAAGAGCACAAGTCAGGAGATGGAGGCAAGAAAATTTCCAAGTCACTGAATATCACTTGGAGTACAGTTAAGTCAATCATCAAGAAATGAAAAGAATATGGGACAGCCGTCCTCAAAAACTAAGTGACCATGCAAGAGGGGAACTACTGAGAGATGTCACCAAGAGACCTATGACAACTCAGGAGGAGCTATAAGCTACAGTGTTCAAGATAAAAGAGACTGCGCGTACAACAACTTGCTCAAGTGCTTCACCAGTCACAGTTTCATGGGAGAGTGGTAAAGAGAAAGCCACTACTGAAAAAAATTCACATGAAAGCTCAGCTAGAGTTTGACGGAAGCATGTGCCAGACTTTGAAGTCAGCTGGAAGGAGGTTCTATGGTCTGAGGAAACCAAAATTGAGCTTTTTGGCCATCAGACTAAAGGCTATGTTTGCCATAAGCAGACTGTGGAAGGCCTGTGAAGATAGAGAGTAAAACGAATGCAGCAAAATGCAGGGAAATCCTGGTGCAGTCTGCAAGAGAACTGTACTTGGGAGAAGGTTTGTTTTCCAACAAGACAATGATCCCAAGCATAAAGCCAAAGCTACACAGGAATGACTTAAAAACAACAAAGTTAATGTCCTGGAGGGGCAAAGTCAGAGTCCAGACCTCAATCCAAGGAGAATTTGTGGTTGGACTTGAAAAGGGTTGTTCATTCACGATCCCCATGCAGCCTGACAGAACTTGAGCAGTTTGTAAAGAAGAATGGGGAAAAGTTGCAGTGTCCAGATGTGCAAAGCTGATGGAGACCTATCCACACAGACTCAAGGCTGTAATTGCTGCTGAAGGTGCATCTACTAAATACTGACTTGAAGAGGGTAAGTAATTATGGAATCAATTATTTTATGTTTAATAACTATAATAAATTCAGACCAATTTGTAGAAATTTGTTTTCACTCTGACACAAAGTGACACAAATTTTCTGGCAATTACCAGAAGTTAGAGAAATTGATGGTCATGCCATCAGGTTGGAGGCTACCCAGATGGAATACAAGGTGTTGCTCCTGCAACCTGAGTGTGGCCTCAAAGCAGCAGTAGAGGGGGCCATAGCATGACATGTTGGAATGGGAATAGGAAGTAGAATTAAAATGGGTGACCACTGCGAGATCCTACTTTCTCTGGAGGATGGAGAGTAGGTGCTCAGTGAACCGGTCTCCCATCTAGATCAGATCTTACTGATATACAGGAATCCACACCGGGAGCATCGGTACAGTAGAACCCCAACAGACTCACAGGTGAAGTGTCATCTCACCTGGAAGGACTGTTTGGGGCCCTGAATGGTAATGAGGGAGGTACAGGAGCTGGTGTAGCACTTATTCTGCTTGCAAAGGTAAGTACCAGAAGGGAGATCAGCGGGATGGGATGAATGGATAAGGGAGTCATGTTTAGGGAGCAATCCCTGTGGAAAGCAGAAAGGAGGGGGTGCACGGAAAGGTGATGGTGGGATGCCATTGGAGATGGCAGAAGCTACGGAGAATTAAGTGCTGAATGCAAAGGCTTTTGGGATGGTAGGTGAGGACAAGAGGAACCCTATCCCTGGTGGGATGGCTGGAGGATGGGTTGAGGGCAGACATGTGCAAAATGGAAGAGATGCGGTTGAGGTCAGCATTGATACTGGAGGAAGGAAAGCCCCATTCTTTGAAGAAGTAGAGAATCTCCTTAGCTCCGGAATAAAAAGCCGCATCCAGAGATGGAGGAATTGAGAGAAAGAGATGGAATACTTACAAGTAACAGTGTGAGAAGAGGTACAGTCTGGGGAGCTGTGAGAATAAGTGAGTTTATAAAAGACATCAGTAGATAGACTGTCTCCAAAGATAGAGACAGAGAGATCAAGAAAAGGGAGGGAGGTGTTGGAAAAGGACAGATAAATTTGAGGGTAAGGTGGGTGTCGGACTGGCTTGCTGAGTTCCTCCAGTATTTTGTGTGTATCCTATTCCTTGACTTTGTGTTGGGCTTTTTTTGGCAGAGCATAAGAGACAAAGGCCAAGAGCTCAGACAGCAAGCGCACAGGTGGGTTGAAGTGAAAGGAGCCCGGAAGCTCTGGGTTGTCTCTCTGGATTGAATGCAATATGGCCGCCCTTTGGAGAGTGTTTGTGAAGGGCAACTGTTGCATCTAAACCATGAAGATCCCATTAAACCTGACTGAAGGTTCCATTGCTATCATATATACCATTCTGATGTGGAAATTAAATTTATTCCTTCTTTAGCACTGTGTCCAAGCCCTGGGGGGGGGGTGGGGGGTGGGGGGGGGAGCTCCTTCTCCACACAGATTGCACCTGCCCTTCTAAAACGAGAAGAAGTAAATATTAACATTGCTAGCAACATCCACACACCATCGAGCAAAGGTGTTAAAAAAAAAAATTGTGACAGATCTTCCAATCAAGCAGAACTCTTTTTCTCAAAGAGACAAAGAAAATAGTGAGTGCAAAGTGTGTGGATGTTGAACAGGCATTTTGCTTGTCAGTATCTGAAGGTGGTAGCTTACATGAAACAGAGTTGTGCTTGATTCAAGCTGCTTGGCTCAGCTGTTTGTGAACTAAAGCCTGCTTCTAAAGGCCTAATTACCTGTTTTGTTGAGACTGACTTGTCTCTTCTGTAGCACTGATTGATAAAGTGCTTGTCAGTGCCTCAGTAACATGTTCCGTTTTTTATTTATGAGATGCATTCTTGTCATTTTGCACGCTCCAGTCTCCGTCCCGCCGCTCCTCGGTCTGACACTCCCAGTACCTCAGTGAGCACGTGACATGAGGTTGGAGCAGCTGACTCGTGGTTGAGGTGTCAAGCAGGGGCCTTGAAGGCCTTCTAAAGAAGAAGTGAAAGAAATAACTCAGGAAATGTGTAGCTCGGGTGGTTGATGGTTGGAAGGAGTTGTTCTGTGATCATGGCAATTTACTTGCAAATGTTTCGTCGCCGTTTGAGGAGATATCATCAGTGCACCTTTCACTTGTGGACTATCTTCTGAGTGTTTGGCCTTTATTACTCATCAATCAGCAAACACACAGCATGCAAATAAATTACTAGAAGCACGGCTTTCCGTGAACAATTCTGTAAACAGACATGTCAGTCTTGATCCTATTTATGTCTGTGCGGCTAGAATTCCAGACCACAGTTCACCAAGCAACCAATCAGCGACGAGAACCTTCCTTGCATCACAATTGAGTTCCCGTAACAACGGCCAATCAGCTGACTGATAAGTATGTAAAGGCAAAGCGTTCGGAGGACACTCCACAAATTAACAGCGCACTGATGATGTCTCCTCGTAAGGTGACCAAAGGGCTACAAATGAATTGCTGATCGGAGAACAACTCAACCGAGCCGAGAATTGAAAGGTTCCAAACACAATGGACTGTGGAGCTGCTGGAAATTCAGAGTACTGTACAGATTCAGAACGGTGGAGGAACACAGCAGGTCAGTCAGCGTCTATGGAAAGCAATAAATGGTTGACTTTTGCCCTGGCTTCTTCCCCTTCCTTTACAGTTATGATTTGGATTCCCCCTTCTCCAGGCCTGCACCTCTTTCACTAATCAACTTCCCTGCTCTTCACTTCACCCTCCCCCCCCAGTTTCACATCACCCTGATCTTCTTCCTTCCTCACGCCTTCCCCCACCTTCTATCTCCGACTCCTCATCTTCTTTTCTCCAGTCCTGATGAAGGATCTCAGCCCAAATCATCGATTATACTCTTTTCCATAGATGCTGCCTGGCCTGCGAAGGTGCATAGCAGGAATCCTTGTTTAAAATTGTTCTTTAGCAGAAGAAAACTATCTATTTCAACTTAAAATAAGAACAAAAGCCATTTGACCCCTTTAGTCTTCTCAACCGTTTGTCAATATTACAAGACCATAGGATATAAAGCAAAAGTAGGCCATTGTCCAATCGATTCTGCTCCACCATTTCATCATGACAAATCCATTTTCCCTCTCAATCCCAATCTCCGGCTTTCCCCCAAAATAAATTATGTCTAATTTATTGCAAGAGCATAATTTTTTAACAATCCACATGTAAGAATCTATCAGATCAGGATGCTTCTGGGAAGAAAAATGGACAGTTGATGCTTCAAGCCTAGAACCTTTATCAGGCTGAGTACCTCTTGCGTCACCACCTTATTGACACTACCACACCCCCCCCCATATCTTTTGATTCCCTTTATATCTAGAAATCTATCAGTGTCTGTTTGCAGTGCACGCACTGACTGAATCCCTAGGATCCAAAGATTCGCCACCCACTGAGTGAGTGAAGAAAGCTCCTCCTGTGAGACTGTGGTCCTCCAAGCCAACCCTGTAGGACGTTTGTAACTTCTGATGAGAGACTATTCTTCTTCCATCACTCAGAACCTACTGAGTTGATCCAGAACAACAATCTCAATGAATCAAGCAGCATTGGACATTTCTCACTGCTCATGTGCATGTAGGTACTAGTGCATATGACATAAACTTATTTTTCACTATTAGACATTCATAACCAATTGTAAATGTACAGAATAAAAACCTGGTATAAATTACAAAATAAATATAAAAAAGGAATATCGAGGTAGTGTCCATGAGATCATGGACCATTCGGAAAACTGACGGTGGAGAGGAAGAAGCTGATTCCGAAGTTTGCCCGCACAACACAACATCTGTATCCTTCAAGGGGTTCCCAACCTTTATTATGCCATGGACCAATAGCATTAAGCAGGGGGTCCGAGAACCCCAGGGTGGGAAGCCCTACCTCCATTTCCTGTCTGTACATGTATCTGTCTGAACAGCCCTTGAGCAATTCCGTTGTATCGTTCATGAAGCAGCAGGGACAAAGTGGGCCAAAGGGCCTATTCTTATGTTCTATAACTTCATGGCACAGAGACAAAGCAAAAGAAGATTAAAACTGTTTGCCTGGTCATTTTTTAAATTAATGTTTTCAGAATTGTTGTCATGCTTAAAATCAGTTGTGTTCCATACTTAGCAGCAATAACCAAAACACAAAAGGACTATCTTGATGTTGGGGCGTCCTGATGTTTCAAAAGTGTTACAGGAATGCTCAAAAATGTCAAAAAAACTGCAGATGCTGGAGATCTGAAATAAAATCGAAAATTCTGTAAACAATCAGCAGGTCAGGCTGCTTCTGTGAGCAGAGAAACAGTGCTAACATTTTAGATCAATGACTTTAAGTGTGCAACTTGAAACTCAACATTGAATGAAAGTGAGTGACAGAGGGCAAAACATGACATGCATACTTTTTGCCCTGTTAGTGGTCAAGATTTGGAATGGGAGGGAGTAGAGGCAGATTCTCAGTGCCTCAGCAGCAAGCTGGCAGAGTGTCTAATAGGGAAGAGTTGAATAGTTATGAAGAGAGAGCCGGCAAGTGGGATTGGCTGGGCTGCTCTTACATAAAGACTTGGATGTAACCCTAACTCTATTTCACTTCCCACAGATGCTGTATGACTTGCTGAGCATTTCCAGCATTGTTGAAATGATAATGGAAGCAGACTCTTTAACCTCCTCTTCTGTGACCAATCACACATTTAACCATATATTAAACCTGCCCATGTCACAATTGTGTTTCCGTAATGATGACCAGTCAGCTGATTGTTATGTAACTAAAGGCCCAGCACTCAGGGGGCGCACCACAAGTGAACAGCACACTGATGGTGTCTCCTCGTATGGTGACGAAATGTTTGCAAATGTTTCCAAGATCGGAGAACAACTCAACACAACCATCAACCATCCGAGCTAAACATTTTTCTGAGTTATTTCCATATATTAAAACTAATTTTTATAATCTCCACACATTCACATCAAATTCCCACCCACATTCTACCACTCACCGACATACTAGGGGAAATTTATGCAGCCAATTTATCTACCAACTTGTGCGCCTTTGGGATTTAGGAGGAAACCAGGGTACCTGGAGGAAACTCACACGGTCATGGGGAGGGTATGCAAATTCTATACAAGGAGGACAGGATCAAATCCAAATCTCTAGTACTTTGAATCAGTGACTCTTTGAGCTGCCCATTATGTCACAATTGATTTTTCTTTGTGTTTTTTATGATTATAGCAATGCATAGTTTTTTACTCTTTAATGGAATTTGGGAAAGGATTAGGTTTTCAAAGACTAATCAAGAAGATAAGACAAAAAATAGTTGAAGACGGAGAGTATGGTGACTTGATTGACCATCTAGAGTCATTCAAACTGGCATTAAACGGTCTGTTTATTTTCCAGTTGCTCCGGTAACCCTCCTGACCTCAGTTACCATTGGTTGTCTGACCTGTCTATCTTCATCCAACTCTATGAGAAAGACAACTGGTGGTCGGCACCCCATGGGAGAAGAACGGAGACGGGAGGCACCTGGCGGTAATGGTTCTGTCTCAACTTTGCTCACCTGACCTGGAACATCTAGCGATCAAATGACATCCATTTTATCTGCCGAGGGAGTTTTCTGCCATCATCCTGGTAGTGGTGCACATTCCACCTCTGACCAACATCAGGCAACATCAGGAGCTGAATCAACAGTCACAAAACAATGCATCCTGATGCCTTTCCAAACACTGCAGGGGGAATCTCAACTAAGCCAACTTGAAGGAGTCTCCACCAGCAATGATGTCACCTGAGGAACCAGAGGCACCTACACGCTTGACAACCATTCAGACTACCATGAAGAATGTTTGCTATGTTATTCCATGGTCACACTTTGGAAAGTCTGTACTCCTACCCCTGGTGTACCCACAGAGGCTAAAGGCCTCTGCACCAGTGGGGAGGAGCAAGAAGGTGTGGTCAAGGAGTCTCTGCTTCCCTTGAGTTGGAGACCTGGAAAACCTTCAGGGATTCATCTTCAAATATGAATGAGTAGGCCAGAGTTGGCTCCAACTTCATCAGGGACTGTGGATGAATGTTTGCCTTTGAGAATATACCGGATGTAGTCAAACCAGAAGCCATAGATGAACCAGAAGATTTGTAGTCTGCTGAGGGCTCACTCAAGACTGGTGATCCAGAATTATACAAGAAGCCCAGGTATGACCTATGGAAGGCTATTTTAAGAGCAAAAAGCAATTCCAATTGATGTTAGAGACTGGATCAGGTGCATGTCAGCTCTGGTAGGGCTTGCAAGGCCATTACTTCCTGCAAAGCGAAACCTAACATCGTGAATGGCAATGTTTCACTCCCAGATGAGCTCCATGCCTTGTATGCTTTGAAAGGGAGAATAAAACTACAATTGTGTGAATCCCTAATTACCCTGTGATCTCCGTCTCAGAGGAAGATGTCAGAACACCTTCTGGGAGGGTGAACCATTGTAGGGCATCAGGTGTACCTGGTAGGGCACTGAAAGCCTCTGCAACCAACTGGCAGGAGTGTTAATCTTGAATCCGTCACTGCTGCATCCAGAGGCTCCCACCTGCTTCTAAAGGGCAACAATCATACCAGTGCAGAAGAAGAGCAGGCCAAGTGGTCTCAATGACTATCACCCAGTGGTACTCGCATCTACTGTCATAAAGTGCTTTGACAGGTTAGTCAAGGCCAGAATCAACTCCTGCCCAAACAAGGACCTGGACCCACTGCAATTTGCCTATTGCCCAAATAGGTCTATAGTGGATGCAATCTCACTGGCTCCCCACTCAGCCTTGGATCACCTGGACAACTGCAATACCCACATCAGGCTGCTGGCTCTTGATTACAGTTCAGCATTCAACACCATCAAATTATATCAACAAGCTCCAAAACGTGGGCCTCTGTTCCTCATTCTGCAGCAGGGTCCTCGATTTCCTCATCAGCAGATCAGAAATAACGTCTCCTCCTTGCTGACAGAGTGCACTGGAGCACCTCGAGGATGTACGCTTAGCCCACTGCTCTAGTCTCTCTGCACCCACGTTGGCATGGGTAGGCGCAGCTCAAACACCGTCTATAAATGTGCCAATAACTCAAGCATTGTTCGCAGTACTTCAGATGGTGATAAGAATCCTTACAGGAGGGAAATAGATCAGCTGGTAGAGTAATGTCACAACAACCTTCCACACAACATCAGTAAGACTTCAGAAAGGGGAAACTGAGGGAACACACATAACTCCTTTTTGAGGGATCATAGAAACATAGAAAATAGGTGCAGGAGTAGGCCATTCGGCCCTTCGAGCCTGCACCGCCATTCAGTATGATCATGGCTGATCATCCAACTCAGAACCCTGTACCTGCTTTCTCTCCATACCCCCCGATCCCTTTAGCCACAAGGGCCATATCTAACTCCCTCTTAAATATAGCCAATAAACCGGCCTCAACTGTTTCCTGTAGCAGAGAATTCCACAGATTCACCACTCTTTGTGTGAAGAAGTTTTTCCTCATCTCGGTCCTAAAAGGCTTCCCCTTTATCCTTAAACTGTGACCCCTCATTCTGGACTTCCCCAACATTGGAAACAATCTTCCTGCATCTAGCCCATCCAATCCCTTTAGAATTTTATATGTTTCAATAAGATCCCCCCTCAATCTTCTAAATTCCAGTGAGTATAAGCCTAGTCGATCCAGTTTTTCTTCATATGAAAGTCCTGCCATCCCAGGAATCAATCTTGTGAACCTTCTTTGTACTCCCTCTATGGCAAGAATGTCTTTCCTCAGATTAGGGGACCAAAACTGCACACAATATTCTAGGTGCGGTCTCACCAAGGCCTTGTACAACTGTAATAGAACCTCCCTGCTCCTGTACTCAAATCCTTTTGCTATGAATGCCAACATACCATTTGCCTTTTTCACCGCCTGCTGTACCTGCATGCCCACCTTCAATGACTGGTGTACAACGACACCCAGGTCTTGTTGCATCTCCCCTTTTCCTAATCGGCCACCGTTCAGATAATAATCTGTTTTCCTGTTCTTGCAACCAAAGTGGATAACCTCACATTTATCCACATTAAATTGCGTCTGCCATGAATTTGCCCACTCACCTAACCTATCCAAGTCACCCTGCATCCTCTTAGCATCCTCCTCACAGCTAACACCGCTGCCCAGCTTCGTGTCATCCGCAAACTTGGAGATGCTGCATTTAATTCCCTCGTCTAAATTATTGATATATATTGTAAACAACTGGGGTCCCAGCACTGAGCCTTGCGGTACCCCACTAGTCACTGCCTGCCATTCTGAAAAGGTCCCGTTTACTCCCACTCTTTGCTTCCTGTCTGCCAACCAATTTTCTATCCACATCAATACCATACCCCCAATACCGTGTGCTTTAAGTTTGCACACTAATCTCCTGTGTGGGACTTTGTCAAAAGCCTTTTGAAAATCTAAATATACCACATACACTGGCTCTCTCCTATCCACTCTACTAGTTACATCTTCAAAAAATTCTATAAGATTAGTCAGACATGATTTTTCTTTCACAAATCCATGCTGACTTTGTCCGATGATTTCACCTCTTTCCAAATGTGCTGTTATCACAGCTTTGATAACCGACTCTAGCATTTTCCCCACCACTTATGTCAGACTAACCGGTCTAGAATTCCCCAGTTTTTCTCTCCCTCCTTTTTTAAAAAGTGGGGTTACATTAGACACCCTCCAATCCTCAGGAACTAATCCAGAAGCTAAGGAGTTTTGAAAAATTATAACTAATGCATCCACTATTTCTTGGGCTACTTCCTTAAGCACTCTGGGATGCAGACCATCTGGCCCTGGGGATTTATCTGCCTTTAATCCCTTCAATTTACCTAACACCTCTTCCCTACTAACATGTATTTCCCTCCGTTCCTCCATCTCACTAGACCCTCAGTCCCCTACTATTTCCAAAAGATTATTTATGTCCTCCTTAGTGAAGACAGAACCAAAGTAGTTATTCAATTGGTCTGCCATGTCCTTGTTCCCTATGATCAATTCACCTGTTTCTGACTGTAAGGGACCTACATTTGTCTTGACCAATCTTTTTCTTTTCACATACCTATAAAAGCTTTTACAGTCAGTTTTTATGTTCCCTGCCAGCTTTCTCTCATAATCTTTTTTTCCCTTTCCTAATTAAGCCCTTTGTCCTCCTCTGCTGGACTCTGAATTTCTCCCAGTCCTCTGGTGTACTGCTTTTTTTTTGCTAATTTATATGTTTCTTCTTTGGTCTTGATACTATCCCTAATTTCCCTTGTCAGCCACGGGTGCACTACCTTCCCTGGTTTATTCTTTTGCCAAACTGGGATGAACAATTGTTGTAGTTCATCCATGCGATCAGCAGTGGAAAGGGTGAGCACTTATACGTTTCTAGGTGTTGACATCTCTGAGGATCTACCCTGGCCCCAACATATTGATGCAATTAGAAAAGAAGGCACAACAGCAGCCATATTTCATCAGGAGTTTGGAGAGGCTCTGTATGACACCAAAATATTTCTTGCAAGTTTCTGCAAATGTACTGTGAAGAACATCCTAACTCCTTGTATCATCATCAGGTATGGAGAGACAGGATCGATAAAAGCTGCAGAAATTCTCAACACAAGCACCAGCCACCCCAGCATCAAGGCCATCTTCAAAAAGTGATGCCTCAAATAGGCAGCATCTATCATTAAGGTCGCTTAGCACTCAGGGCATGGCTTCTTGTTATTGGTACCGTCAAGGATGAAGTACAGGGGTCAGAATACACTCACTTAATGCTTTAGGAGCAGTTTCTTCCTCTCCACCATCAAATTTCTGAATGGACATAAAACCCTTGTACTCAATTTTCTTGCTCACATTTTGAACAACAAATTTAATTTTTAAAAGTATATTTTTATTGCAATTTCTATGTTTTTATTATTATGTATTGCAATGTACTGCCGCTGCAAAACAACAAATCACACAACCAGTGCCAGTGATATTAAACCTGAATCTAATTCACATTATGAAACCCCCTGATGTGTGTCAGACAGCTCTGTGTGAGGCCCTGTTTGAATTGATACTCTGCTGAAATTAGTATCTCGCAAATACTGCCAGTTGGTATCAAAATTGGGAAAGATATAAGTATTCTCCAACCTGTTGAGCTGAGAAAATATTTCAGAAAAGACGTCGGTATGCAAAATTAAAATTATGTGAATCCCCGCTAGTTTCCTTGGACTGAACATGTAGAGGTATTTATTTCTCTGTAAGTTTAGGAAAAGAATGGCTGCCTGAAATGCTAGCAGCATAACAGGCAATAAATAGGAAGAGCAACAGGCAACTCCATTCATATTACACAGCTGTTCTCTGTCAATTACAAGCACAATGAAGTACTCTAGATGCTGTTTGATCTTCTCCCTCTCACATTGAACTCATTGGCTGAGCCTCTGTGATCCTCCAGGGTAAAGTTCCAATTACTTCCCATCCTCATTGAAGAGCTTTCTCCTCATCTCAGCCTTAAATGGTCTGTTCTTATTTAGCTACTGTTACCCCTGCTTCTAGATTCCCCAGCTAGGGGAAAGGCCATAAAACCATAAGACATTAGGCCAGCTGGCCAATCAAGCCTGCTCCGCCATTCAATCGTGGCTGATCCATTTTTCAAAATCTCCTTAACCCCAGTTCCCAACCTTCTCCCCATAACCTTTGATGCCACGTCCAATCAAGAACCTATCAATCTCTGCCTTAAATACACCCAATGACCTGGCCTCCATAGCTGCATGTAGCAACAAATCCCACATATTCAATATATTCTGGCTAAAGAAATTTCTTTGCATCTCTGTTTTGAATGGACGCCCCTCGATCCTGAGACTGTGCCCATTTATCCTAGACTGTCCCATTAGAAACATCCTTTCCACATCTACTCTGTCTAGGCCTTTCAACATTCGAAAGGTTTCAGTGAGAACCTCCCTCATCCTTCTGAATTCCAGTGAGTACAGACCCAGAGCCATCAGACATTCCTCGTACGATAACCCTTTCATTCCTGGAATCATCCTTGTGAACCTCCTCCGCATCCGCTCCATCCTCCATGCTTCAAGGCTAAAGAGTTCTGGAAGTTTTAATGAAATTTCCTTTTCTGGCAGAGAATACGGGCCTAATGTATACAACCTGGCCTCCTGCTACAAACCCACCTTGCCTAGAACTGGTCTGCTGTGTGTTCACTGGGCTCTCTCTGTGCAAGGGACACCATTTCTTAGGCTGGGTGCTGAAAACTGGACACAATACTTCAGCTGCAGTCTCACTGTGACACTGAATAATTGCAGGAAAGGCTACTTTACTCTTGTGCTCAGATAGAGAACACTGTACCACTCACTTTCCTATTCTCTTGCTCCATCTGCATAGAAGCTTTCAGCGTCTATGTACATTACCCAGTGAACTAGAGTGGCTTGTTACATCAGTGTTTTCTGTGTTTGCCTGGGCTTTGGATTTAGCTCAGCTGGTGTCAGAATGGTCAACTGGCCTTCTCTCTCACTTGGGTTACCAACTTAAGTCTCTCAGCTCTTGAGCTGAAACAAGTACCATTTCCAAGGTCAGTGATGTCCAATTTCCTCCCACATCCCAAAGCCAGAGGTGGATTGTTGGTGATCTTGGAATGTTTTCTGATTTATGTACTGGGGCACTAAGTCAAAGGAGAGCTTGCTTTCCTGCATTGTTGTTCCTGTCTTCCAACCACACTTTAATGCTAATGAACCATATTTGTGACATATGGAGAAGGAAATGTGTCAACCACTTTTCACCATCAAACTTCCACAAATAATAACAACCAAAAAAATGACACTGAGTGATTTCACCCCCATTTAATCAGTAGAGGTTAAACACCATTTCTACTGGTGTTAGAAATTCAATCAGGAACATGGAGATAAATCTCTCCTTCAAGATGGTTTGAAGAAGAGATAGTCTGACACCTTCACCATCATTTTGGAAGGTTTTAACCAGGCATGCTTAAAGAAGTCGGCTTTGAAAGGGAGAAGGTAACTACAACAGTGTGGATCCCTGTTGCACCCGGTGACCCTGTGATCTCTGTCTCAGATGCCAATGTCAGGCTGTCCTTCAGGAGGGTGAACCCTCGTAAGGCGGCAGGCCCCGATGGAGTACCTGATAAGGCTCTGAACACTTGTGCCAACCAAATGGCAGGTGTATTCATGATACTTTCGACCTCTCATTGCTACTGGCAAAAGGCCCCCACCTGCTATTCCCAAGGGAAAAACGAACAATCCATCAGCTTATCCATAATTAGTCATCCTCTTGAATTTCACATTGTAATTGTGTCCTCCAAGAACCAGAGCCCATCTCTGCATTTGTGCTGCAGCTGTTAGTGGAACACTATTCTGTGGATTGAAAATGGACACTAGTGGTTGATGATCAGTAACGAGTGTAAACTCTCTCCCATTCAAGTACTGGTTGAAATATTTTGCACTGCAATCCAGACTAAAGGCCTCTCAGTCAATCCAAGTGTATCTTTTTCTCTGCAGCAGTAAGGGAACTTGATGCAAAGGCTATGGCATGTTCACTTCTATCACTCATAATATGTAATGTGACTGCACCTATACCACAGGCAAGCTTCTCTGTCACCATTTCCTTTACTTTTGGAAAGTCACCTCAGTGCTTTATCCATTGTCATTTCTTCCTCATCTGTGGTAATAAGTTCAAGCAGTGGAGCAGCACAACTTTGCCATGTCCTTTGGCCTTGGGGCATTCACCTCCTCGAATTTTCTCAGCACACTTGTATAAATCTTGTGCGTCAATGGTGTGACCACAGTAACTGAAGCTTGGTTTAAAGGATTCACACTTGTTGCATCACTCTCTGAGCCCATAATCTTCTAATCTTTTTAACCTTGCTTTGAGATTTTGGAGATGCTCCTTTCATCCTTACCAGTAACGATGATGTCATCCAGGTAACACTGAGTGTCCGGTCAGCTTTGCAGCACATTGCAGTCCACAAATTTCTGCCAGAGTGCAGGTGCAGATGCTACTTCAAACATAAACCTGTGATCGTGATAAAACCCTCTGTGAGCGCTGATGGTGAGAAACACTTTGAACTTTTCTTCACCTCCAGCGGCAGGTAGGCCTCAGCTTACCTCCTAAAGTGTTTCCTTCTAGAAAGGTTTCCAAAGGTATCCTCTATCCTGAGAAGATGATATTGGTCTACTTTCAGTACTGGGTTGATGGTGACCTTAAAATCACCACAGGTCCTGACAGACCCATTCTTTTTAACTACTGGGACCACTGGCATTGCCCACGGGCTCCAGTCAACTTCGGAAAGAATTCTTTCAGCCTCCATGTGATCTAGCTCACTGGTTTCTGATATGAAAAACTGGACGGGCTTTCTAAAATTTGGATGTGGCATTTTTATTCAAATTTCCTTTCATATGTTTGAGTTTCCCAGTGCCATTCTTGACACTGCTGTGGTATCATCCAGTACCTTTCTTACTTTGTTTCAGTTGACTTGATTGTATGGGATGTGGCGTGCAAATGGTGGGTGGATCTCCAATCAAGTTTTAGTTGGATCAGCCAATCACAGCCCCACAATGCTGGCCCTCCTCTTTTTACCATATACACAGCCAATGTCATCTGTAAGCTATTGTATTTCACTGTTAAAAAATATTATTCCCTCAGATTATCTTTTCTCCGTATGAATTCTTAGTTGGACATCTGCAGGCTTCAGTTCAGTGTCTTTGAAATGCCATCCAAACTTCATTTTGTGGAATGGCTGAAACAGCCAAGACTGTCCAATTTCATGTTAATTAATTTGCCGTTCACTTCTGGTGTAAGCCACATTGCTTGTCTCTTGTACGTTTTCACATTGTAAATCACAAGGCTATGCGGTCCCGTGTCTTACTCATCATTATATATTTTTTTTCCACCAACAGCATGCAGACTAATGCTCTTTTTGAAACTGTAACTTGACTTTTTATCTTTTTCTCTTCCCTGTGCAGTCCATTTACTTTTCTCTGGTGGTGGCTGTCTTGAAGCCAGCTGGGTCAGTGAACTGTTTTCAACAGATATTAAAGATGTCCCTTCGGACCTCTGTTAGTCTGCCGCACAGTCCGTCAGCCCTATCGAGGGTATGTTGTCTGGCCCTGCAGTTTACCCTGGCTCGGGCCCTCCTCATTTCAGCTGTGGCCAGACCAGGTGCCTGTTCCTCAGGAACGCGTGGGCGGGTGGTGGGGGGGGGGGAGGGCTTTCCTTGATGTCACTTCATGCTTCCCTGCAGTATTCTCTACCCTGACTCCTAATCATGCTTCACCTTTGTGCTTTCTGCTTTATGATTCTTTCAGGGTCATGCAGTCACAAAGCACTGCAGCACAGCAACAGGCCCTATGGCCCATCAAGTCCATGATAGCCCAGTCTTGCTTAGTCACATCTACCTGAACCTGGATCATACCCCTCCAAACCAATCTCATCCAAAGGTTCAAATATTCAAAGATATAATTTATTGTCAGAGAAATGTATACAATATCCACCCTGAAATGCTTTTTCTTCGCAACCATCCAGGTACCTATTCAAGCTTCTCTTAATGTTGGAATTGAACTTGCCTCTATCACTTCTAATGGCAGCTCGTTCCACACTCACACCACCCTCTGAGTGAAGACGTTTTCCCCTCAGATTCCCCTTAAGTATTTCACTGTTCTTCCTCTACCTATGATCTCCAGCTGTTGTTTCACTCCACCTGAGGGGAAAGGTCTCCATGGATTCACCCTATCTATGCCGCTCATAATTTTGTATACCCCCTTAATGATCTCCCCTCATTCTCCTGTGCTGTTCTAACCTAAAGTTTTGGAGCATTACACCCAGAAACAGGTTCTTCAGCCCATCTAGTCCATTCTGAACAGTTATTCTGTCTCATCCCATGGACCTGCGCCTGGACCATAGCCCTCCCTACCTTTCTCACCCAGATACCTATCTAAACTCTCTCAGCTGTTGCAACCAAACCCACTTCCGCTAGTAGCTCGTTCCACTTTTGCATCGCCCTCTGGGTGAAGAAATTCCCCCTCGTTTCCCCATAGATATTTCACCTTTCACCCTAAACCTATTCAATCTTTCACTATTATCACAGGTCCTCCAGTCAGGCAAGATCCTGCTTTATGGCAATAAGTACACTTCCTCTTGTGAGTTAGTTTTTATTACTATGTTTTGCATGGCACTGCAGCTGCCAAACGTCAAATTTCATGACATATGATGGTGATATTAAAGCTGGTTCCTATTCTGAAGGGCCATTTTCTGCTCCGAGCCTTAAGGCTGCTAACAACCCGCTTCAGAGTGCCCGCACACCTCATCAGGGCAGACGTAAGAGGAGGCTGCCAGACCGTCAACCTGGCTCCACAGACAAAGAGCCAAACATAACAAAGCCCACGCAGCCTGCAACCCTACAGCTTTCCCACGTTCCCATGAGGGCGCCTTTGAAACGCAGCAAGAACATCGTCAAAACGCAGATCAACAATCTGGATCTTAATGTCTGACTGCCACTTTTTCGTTTGGTCTCCAGAGACACTTGACTGATCTACAAAATACAATGGTAAAGAACGTCTGAGAATGTGTCAGTGGTTTGATGCAGAAGTTGAACATAATCTCATTCTTCATGTTTCATCTGTGACAGTTCAAAGGAGAGCACTCACAAAGGGAAGCACAGGAAGCGCAATTCAATTGGCTTTTGACAGGGTTTTGATATCTGGTAAGTAGCCCCAGACAGGTTTCTTTTTAACATTTTTCCAAAGAGCGTTCCAATGGATCTAAACAATCAGACCAATAGAGTTTAGCAACTTTTTATGGGAAGGGGGCAGTTGCACCCACTGGTTTTCTCTTCTGCGCCGTGAGGCACTGTTGGGTTGTCCTGCTGCAAGACTTCAGCCGGATGTGCTGCTAACCAGCAAGCACTCCGAGCTTGTAGTCTTTCTAAAGGAGAGCCCAGCCACGACAGATCTTGAGCACCATACAGTGTTTTTCCAATTGCATTTGGGTACCTCCAGCCCTGAAGGGATTTGACTGCCGGTGAGGTAGCATAGAAGTTAGCGCAATTGCTATACAGTGCCAGCGATTATCGATTGGGGTTCAAGTCCACCACAGTCTGAAAGAAGTTTCTATGCTCTCCCCATAACTATCTGAGTTTCCTCCAGATGTTCCATCTTCCTTCTGTATTCCAAGTTGTTGGCAGATGTGTATCAACAGTTGCAGCACAATACTCAGACTGTGCTGGTCATTGACACAGAATGACATGTTTCACACGTGCTTTGCTGTAAGTGTGAAAAATAAAGCTAATATTTATCTTTGTCCCCTAGGATCACTCACTGTCAAAGCCATTCCTGTAAACTTTGCACTTAATAGCAGCAAGACCATAGAATTAATTGTGGATTTCAGGAAGGGGAAGTCGGGAGAACACACAATAGCCCTCATTGAGAGCTCAGTGGTGGGAAGGGTGAGTAGCTTTAAGTTCCTGGGCATCAGCATTTCAGTGGACGTTTCCTGGGCCCAACATATTGTTGTAATCGCAAAGGAGGTACGCCAGTGTCGATGCTTTGTTGGGAAGTTTGAGGAGATCTGGTAGGTCACCAAAGACTCTAGCAAATTTCTACAAAGGTACAGTGGAGAGCATTCTGACTGGAGGCTCCAATGCACAGATCACGAGAGGCTGTGGAGGGTGATGATCTCAGCTACGTCCATTATTGCTCAAACCTTCCCACCATCAAGATCATCTTCGAACGTTGGCGCATCAAGAAGGCACCATCCATCATAAAGGACGGTCACCCCCCAGGACACACCTCCTTCTCACTACTACAAACAGCGAGTAGGTATTGGAGACCCACACTCTGCATTTTAGTTCAAAGTTCAATGTGCAAAATACATTTAATATCAAGGTATGTATATATTATAAAACCTTGAGAATCATCTCCTTACAGACAGTCACAAAACAAAGAAATCTCAAAAGAGCCCATTAAAACAGACACCCAATGCAGAGAGAGAGAGAGAGAAATAAAAACTAAATTGGGCATACAATAAAAGTTATCAGCAGCATTCAGAACCAGAGTTTTATAAAGACGTGAAGCCAGGCATCATTGCAACCGGAGCAGGCAACGCCCGCAGTTCATCGAAAAGCCGAGTGAACGTTGCGAGACAACAGACGCGAAGCCTGGTGCCACTGCAGTTCAGCGTAGATTTGAGTAGGTGCCGCGGAGCAGCAAGCAGAGCCGGCCCTCGCCTCTCCTCTGGTCCTGACACACTGATCTTTTCAATATGGCCCAGCGCTTAAATCATCCAAACATCAGGTCGTTCCTTGATCTCAGACCGCTTTGGGGCTTGGACCCTGTTGCCATGATTTAGCCCGCATCCATCCAGCTTTTTCCTCTCTGCCATCAGATTTATAAGTGATCCATGAACCCGTGAACACGACTTTGCTATTTTCCTTTTGCAATGTTTATTTATTTTATTGTAACTTATGCCTTGCACTTTACTGCTATCACAGAACAACAATTTGACTTTTCCCCAGCTCTGCACCCAGAGAGTCAGCCCCAGAAAGGCGCAAATCTCTGGGCACGCCACCCACAGCAGCTAACCTGCTGCTCCCGATGTTCTGTGTTCTCCCACGACGCCTCAGTTAGTGGCATCAGCCTAGAATCAGCACATCCCCAGAACCAGAAAAATCCAGTATCCTGAAGGCGCTAGTCTTCCAGGCCAGGTCCATGGGATATCGAGAAGCGGCCGGTCGTGAGGCCTGAGAGCGGGTCTCGTTCCCACAAAGAACCGAAGCCAGAGTGTAACTCCGGGTCAGGGTCTTCAAAAGAACCCTGAAAAGGAAAGAAGTGATATCAAAGATAGAAATAGAGCTGTTTCTGAAGATGTGAGCAAAGGAATCGTCGCTTAGCGCCATCTTGACCTTGCTCTGTCCACTTCCTGCAATGGGAAAGGTCCTCACCGTGCCGGGCTCTCAGCAGCTGGGAATCAGGAGGTCAGCAAACTGGTCCGAGGACAGGCAAGCTATCAGCTCAAGGTCACCGCTGATCACCAGGAGGTGGGATCCTTCTTGTGGAAAACAGGCTGCTGAGCTCCTCATCAGGGAGACAACTCCAACAGGGCTGCATCCCCTCGTCACTGCCCTGTGAACCTTTGTTCTCAAATCACAGAAGGAACTTCATCTCCCCTAGAGTGGTGGGAACTGAGGGGTAACCTGAGATACAAACATAAAAGAGGTAGATATTTTTGCTTGTTGTGTTGGCGTCTAAGGCAAAATGCCAAATCAGAAACGCAAGAGATTATGCAGATGATGAGAACAAAATGCTGGTGGAATTTAGCATGTCTGGAGGGGCATAAGTTCTTTACATTTATAGTCAAGACCTTTCATTAGGACTGGACAGGAAGGGTCTTGGCCCAAAAAAAAATTTCCCCTCTATAAATGCTTACTGACTTGCTCAGTTTCTTCAGCGTTTGTGTAAGTCAAGAGGGCATTGGCTTAACGTTAGAGATAGTAGGTTTTGAGGATTTTAGAGCATTTTGTGTGTGTTGCTTTGGATTTCCAGCTTCTGTTGATTTTTTATTTTGTTTGCGGTTTAGAGAAGATCTGAGGGAATTTTTTTTAACACAAGGGGGTGAATGGAATCTAGGACTCACTGACTGGCAAGGTGATGGAGGCAGGGACTCCCCTAATTTAAGAAGCACTTGAATCTCCAAGGCATAGAAGGCTATCAATCTAACGCAGGTAAATTGAACTGAATTTCGGTTTATTGTCAACGGGATTAGTATTAATGAGTGCAATGGTCAGCATGGGTACTATGGGCTGAAAGGCCTGTTTCAGTGCTCTTTATGACTAGGAAGCATTGGAAGCCGCACCCCATGTGCTGAAAGGTGAGAGCCTGGCCCAGAGAGTTACACTAGAAACAAGCAGAGTGACTGATGTGAAGTCCCCAGCAGGTCAAACAGCATCCGGGCTGAAGACAACTGTCAGTATTTCTGGTCAGGGCTGGACTGATTCTGCCCTCTGTTTCCCTTCTACCCCTCTGAATTCTAATATTTCTCCCCTTCCATGTGAAACTCCTAACAAAGCTTCATGCATCATTTCCTGCAGTCTCCTATAATGTATGACTTATATGTCACAAGCTGCTGAGGAGCATCAGGAGTTAGTAATTAATTGTATTTGCATATGTAAATCGAGTTAGATTAGCATAATTGTGATCCTCTTATCTGGAATAGTGAAGTGACAGAGCTCGTCAGGCTTGTTAAAGATAAATTTTGAGGCATAAGCGAAAGCTATTTAACAGCAACTGTAATTTGCGTAAGAATGGGTCTCGTTAATAGAACTAATTTAATGAAGAGTCATCACGGTTCTCAATGTCCCAACACATTTGCAAGTCAGTACAGTCACAGCTCAGGGGTATGAGGGAGGGACCAGCTCAACTCTGGCTTTGGCATATCACGGAGATGTCTAGTGTGTTTGGAAATTCTAGTTAGGACGGTAGAATACAAGACCCAGCGGCAGCTACCAACCGCTCGTACCTGCTCTCCAATTCATCAAGATCACGACTGATCTTCCACCTTAACCCTACTTCCCTGAACTTTTCCTACAATCTCGAGTCCCTTAATATCAATCTTGCTTTGAATAAACAGTGCCTCTGGGGAGAGAATTCCAAAGATTCAAAAGTCAAAGCCAAAGACAAGTTTCATTATCACATGCACAAGTACATGTCAGAATCAGTATCACAATCAAGTTTATTATCACTGACATACAGTACTATGCAAAGATCTTGGGTATATATATACTTTTGCACAGTTCTGCAGTAATTTTATGTATTGAATTTTACTGTTGCTGCTGCTAAATAAAAGACAAATTACGTGACTTATGCAAATGATGATAAACCTGATTCTGCAATAGGTCTCTGTGTGGACTGCAAGTGCAAAGGGGAATCATGACTGGGAAAAGGAGGAGTAAGGGGAGGAAGTGGAAAAGCACCAGAGAGACACTCGGTATTGATCAATAAACCAGTTGTCTGGAATCAAATGACTTTGCCTGGTTTCTCAGGGCTGGGTGTGTCTGCACCCATGCCGCCCCCTGCTCCTGCACTCTTTCTCTGCCACCTGTCCCACACCCCTCCTGCAGCGCCCCACCCTCGCCGTTCACGACATCCTTTGCTGCTGCCAGATTTACCAGCTCAACCTCAGCTCCATGTTGACAATTACAGCACTCTGAAGAAGTCTTAGGCACCCTAGCTACATATACAGTATTGCATGTTGTGAACATCACACATCAAATGCTGGTGGATCGCAGCAGGCCAGGCAGCATCTATAGGGAGAAGCACCGCAGATGCTGTCTGGCCTGCTGTGTTCCACCAGCATTTTGTGTGTGTTGCTTGAATTTCCAGCATCTGCAGATTTCGTCATGTTGTGAACATTGTTGTTTGGTTACAGCTGTACTGTGCTAGAGAAAACTGATATGGGTTAAAATTAAAAATCACGTAAATAAGTAGTGTAAAAAATGAGGTAGCATTCATGAGTTCATGGGCCTTTTTAAATCTGACGGCAGAGGGGAAGAAGCTGTTCCTAAAACATTGAGTGCAAGTCTTCAGGCTCCTCTACCTCCTCCCCAGAGGGTCATCTTACTGTACGCACGTACAATACAACTCTGACATTCGTCTTCTCCAGAGAGCCACGGAATACAGAAAGACCATGGGAGTAGAGGGGGAAAAAAAGACGTCAACTACCCACCCACATGAAAAAGGAAAGAAACAAAACTTGCAGACCCCAAAATCCCAGACACCCTCCCCCACAGAAAAGAGTAGCAGCAATAGCATCAAATTCCCCACTTCTCTCCTGCAGGAGAAAACAGCCACCATAACAATCCCCGACCCCCTCACCCACAGAAAAAATCAGTGACGATAACAATCCCCGAACCACTCTCTCGCAGAAAAGAACAGCAACGATAATAATTCCGGACCCTCTCACTTGCAGAAAAGCACACTGACAGTAGCATTAAAACTCCCACACTCAAAAGTTAACAGATCACCCACCCACCAATCAGCCACAAGGAAGACAGCAGCTAAAAGCTGAAGGAAACCAATATAAAGTACAGCCCATAGTCACATAAATCTCAGAATATCAGGAATAACTTCTGGCCGCTCAAACTCATTCATTCCATAAAGAGTGACCACCTACCCAGGTCCAAATGCCCCGGACCAGATCCGAATTCACAGATCCAGCTACTCGCCAATGTCACCTCGATGCTTTAATCTTCCTCACCACTTCGAGATGGAGTTGTTCACGACCCCACACCTTGTCCCTGGTCTTTTCCACGTGTCAGCCTTTTGACACACCCTGGGTCTCTGATCTCTACGAGGCAGCTCTCCGGACTACAGTACAGCACTGGATTCCTCGATCAAGTTCCAAAACGTACGTCACGGACTCTAACAGTTTCCACAACACAAACAAGACAAAAACAACGTGAAATTATTGGAGAGATTTGCTTCCTGCGAGATGTCACTGGAAGAATCGTTTGCTGGTGCCATCTTGACTGAAAGTGTCTTTGGAAATGAATGAACAGTCAATGTTTTGGGTCGATAGCCTTCATCGGGACTGAGAAGGAACGGGAAAGACGTCCAAATAAGAAGATGGGGAGTCTGGAAGGTAATAGGTGAAGCCAGGTTGATGGGAAAGGTCAAGGGTTGGAGAAGAAGGAATCTGACAGGAAAGGAAAGTGGACCTTGGGAGAAAAAGAAAGGGAACAGCACCTGAGGGAAATAATAGGCAGGTAAGAAGAGGTAAAAGGTTAGAGTGGGGAATAGAGAAAGAGGGAGGAAATCAATACTCATGCTATCAGATTGGAGGGTACCCAGATGGTGTTGCTCCTCCATCCTGAGGGCGGCCTCATCTTGGCACAAGAGCAGGCCACGGACTGACATATGGGAACAGGAAAGGGAATCGGATTTAAAATGTTCGGCCACCAGGATGTTCATTTGACAAAATGGTCCCCCAATTTACGACAGGTCACACCAATGTAGAGGCGGCCACATTGGGAGCAATGGAAGCTGCAATATAAAAGTGGTTAAACAGATTATGCAAAAGAAGAATAACAAGGTAGTGGGTGATGCAACTGTTCAGAATGCTCTCCGTGTTATGAGGGGTGGGGAAGAGGTATTTCGGAGCTTCGATGTTTCTATCATTCATCTGATGGGGTTTGTGGATTTCTGGATGTCTGTGGAGAGTATAAGTTTTAGGTTGTATACCATACACATTCTCTGATATTAAATGAACCTTTGCATAGGTGCAATGAAAAATGCACTTGCAGCAGCATCGCAACTATATTGCATCAGAAACATTGCATTTACAAGAAAAATCATAAACATAGTAAATTTCATTTGGGCAGGTAGGTGGATTGGAAGATTGGAAGATTGAGTCAAATACTAGTAAATGGGACTGGTTTGCATGGAACATTCAGATCAGCATGAACCGGTTGGACCAACGTACCTGTTTCCATGTTGTATAACTCAACAAATAGTTTATTCTTCTGCAACACACACAGAATGCCGGAGGAACTCAGGAGGTCAGGCAGCATCTACGGAAAAGAGTAACCATTCGACATTTAGCACTGAGACCCTTCATCAGGACTTCCCTTCTCGTGTCTCTTTCTCTCCTTTCAAAGTGGCTGTGCTCCTATCGGCGTCCGTGATCTACAGCTGCAGCTCAAACTACGGTTCTTTGTGGGCAGTGACGGTAGGTTCTTGTTCTTGGACTTGCTGAACGGCCTGGTGTTTCAATACCTCCAGGTGCAGCCTGTAAGATGTGCGCCTTTGGGGAGTGGCCCAATAGATGACTGGATTCCTCGCCGAAGTTGCTGACTAAAGCATTGTGGGAGGTTGAAGCATTGAGACAACAGGTGGTGTATGCTGCTGCCGAAAGAAGACCCTTGCGCTCTCTCTCTCTCTCTCTCTCCCTCTCTCTCTTTCTTTCTCTCTCTCTCTTTCTCTCTTTCTCCCTCTCTCTTTCTCTCTCTCTCCCTCTCTCTCTCTTTCTTTCTCTCACTCTTTCTTTCGTTCTCTCTCTCTTTCTTTCTCTCTCTCTCTTACCCTCTCTCTCTCCCTCTCTCCCTCTCTCTCTCTCTCTCTCTCTCTCTCTCTCTCTCTCTCGCTCTTTCTCAATGGTGACTGAGAGTCTGCTGGTCCTTGAGTCGGGGAACTCAGATGAGTCACACTGCAGACTGTAACATTGAAACAACGAGCTGTTGGTCTCCCCTCTCGCTGTTGCAGGAGTGATGCTTCCTCTCCATCACTAGCGAGGGAGAGTCTGTCTGAGATGTCAAAGTGTTGGGCTGGATGGTACTTCGTAATAGAGTCTAGATCGTGGTCTCTGGCGGGGGCATTGCTATTGCTTGTATGGTGGGTAGTGGGGTATTGATGGTTTTTGCTGGAGCAAGTGGGGGAGGGAGGTTTGACGGTTTTGCTGCCACTTGTCTGTGGGAGGTTGGATGTGGTGCTTTGGGGTTCTAACATTTTCTGTCATTCACTATTTGGTTTTTCTCTGTTTCATGGCTGTCTGTGGAGAGTAAGAATTTCAGGTTGTAAGCTGTATACACTCTCTGATATTAAATTGAACTCTATGACTATAAATTAAAAAGAATTATACATGAAAGCACACAAGAAAACAGAACACAAAGCAAAGTCCACTCGTACAAAGTGGTCCTGGTGATGCTGTACTGAGGCAATGGTTATGGTTGTGCATGTTGGTTCAAGAATTGAATAGTTGAAGGGAAGTAGCTCAAAGGTTCAAATTAAATTTCACTATCAGAGCCCAAATATGTCACCGACTGTTCCATAATCTGGTGGCATGCAACCCAGGCAACTCTACCTCCTGCCCAATGGTAACTGCGAGAACATGGCACGGCCAAGGTGCCGGCCGGGGAATCTTTGGGTTCTTGAAGAAGTGTCTCATGTTGATATTTCTGCTCACGGGGAGAAATGTGCCCATGATGTATTGGGCTGAGTCAACTACTCTCAGCAGCTTCTTACATCCCTGTGCATTCAAATTGCCGTACCAGAGCACGAAGCAACGAGTCAGGATACTTTTGAACAGTACTCCCGTAGAAGTTTGTTGGCATTTTGGGTGACAAGCCAAATCTCCCTAATCTTCCAAGGAAGCAGGGATACTGATACACATTCTTCTTGCACTGGGCTTGGGACAGATCATCAGATCTGTGAATGTTCAAGAAGTTCAAATCTACTGACCCTCTCTACCACCGATCCACCAATGTAGACTGGGGCACTCTGTCTCCTTCCCCTTTCTGAAGTCAGCAATCTAATGTTCAGCGTGAGGCCATCATCCAGCCAGGTATCCTGCCTCGGTCCTGTATTCTGACTCATCAGCAGCTGTTCTCTGTCCAACAGCAGTGGTGTCATCAATGACTTTGAAGATGGCGTAGGGGCTGCACTTAGCCACATGGTCAAGTATGCTTCAGCAGTAGAGCAGGGGTCCAGGCAGGCAACCCTGAAGTGTACCTCCATCCTTTGAGTGAAGATTTTTCTCGTCACCTCAGTTCTAAGCAGTTGAAACACAAATAAAAATTTTAAAAAACACTGAGTCCATTTGAGTGAAAGGTGATCAAAGTGGTCATCGTGTTGCGTATCTGCAGTGAATCGAGTTATGCAGGTTGGTTCATGAACAACATGCTTATTTATTGAGACACAGCATGGAATTGGCACTTTCCACACTCTGAGCCATGCTGCCAAGCAACCCCCGAATTAATCGTAGTCTAATCATAGCACAAGTTACAGTGGCAAATTAACCCACCAAACAGTGCGTCTTTGCACTGAGGGGGGAAATCGGAGCACCCAATGGTAACCCACATGGTCATGGGGAGAACATACAAACTCTTAAGGGCAGTGGTGGGAATTGAACCCGGGTTGCTGGAACTGTAAAGCCCTGTGCTAGCCAGGTTCTTGAGCCTGGTGGAACAGAAGGCTTCTGGACCTCCTGTCCTCACATAATGAAAGGTCATTGTTCCATTTCCTTTCTAAGTCACTTCTTGAACAAACACACTTTAGTGAAAAGCAAATGCTGATGACAGAGACCACAATCTTTCACTTAAGGCACACTAAATGCTGGAGGAACTCAGCAAGCCAGGCGGCATCTATGGAAAAGAGTACAGTCGACGTTTCAGGCCGAGACCCTTCAGCAGGACTGGAGAGAAAAAAAAAGATGAGGAGTAGAGTTAAAAGGTGGGGGTGGGGAGGAGAAACACAAGGTTATAGGTGAAATCCAGGGTGGGGCTGGGGGAGGGGTGACGTAAAGAGCTGGGAAGACGATGGGTGGAAAAGATGCAGGGCTGGAGAAGGGGGAATCTGATAGAAGAGAACAGAAGGGCATGGAAGAAAGAAAAGGGGTTAGGAGCACCAGAGGGAGGCAATGGGCAGGCAAGGAAACAAGGTGAGAGAGGGAAAAGGGGATGGTGAATGGTGAAGCGGGGGGAGGGGGGGCATTGCCGGAAATTTGAGAAATCGATGTTCATGCCATCAGGTTGGAGGCTACCCAGACAGAATATAAGGTGTTGTTCCTCCAACATTGCGACAGTGCAGGAGGCCATGGAATGACATATTGGAATGGGAATGGGAAGTCTCAGGCTCAGTATATCATAGTGTCATGGAGTCATGCAGGAAAGGGCCTTTTGGCCCATCATACCAATGCCAGCCATCTATTTGACCAGCATTACCTCTTTGCCTTCTGTACTTCAGCTAACATCTCAGATTTAAAGGAAAGAACCTGAATTTACGCTCCACCTTTCATGACACTTGGACTCCTCAAAACAGCCAACAAATTATTGATCAGGAAAGTAATGCTCAATTTGGCACAGACCCCGCAGGCAACACTGACAAGGGGGTCACCCCTGTGCCACAGAGAGAGGGAAGAGGCCACAGGGAAATAGGTGGGGGGAACGCAAGCAGTCAGATTGCTCAAAGGGTTGGCATGGAATTGAGGGGCCGAATGGCTTTCTCTCCATTATAAGAAAAGGTGGTAATTGTCACTAATATAATAAGCACTCCGGGGAATGCAACCAAAAACGATGTGGTGCTGGGATTCGAGCGCAGACAGAGGTGAGTCCTTTTGAAAAAACCATTGAACTCAAGCAGCAGGGAGTCAATGGAAAGAGGTCCAGGATGTTTCTCTCTGGACTGATTGTTATGACCGGGAGCTTTATTGTCTACCTGCGCTGTACTTTCCCTGCAGCTGTTAACACTTATTCTGCGCTCTGATACGGTTTTACCTTGTTCTACCTCCATGCACTGTGTAATGCTCTGACCTGTGTGAACAGTATGCAGGACAAGCTTTTCACTGTATCTCAGTAAATATGACAATAATAAACTAATTCCAGTTCTTTTCTAATCCTAACCAGCATCACTGAAAATTCAGAGTACCTGGCCATTGTCACATCATCTATGGGACCTTACTGTCAGCTCCAATGTTAAAAAAAAATAATCAGTGACATTTTAGAAAGTGTTTCATTGGCTGGAAAGTACTTTTGGAATCCTGCCGTGCAGGGAGCTGATGCATTAATGTGAACTCGTTCTTCCTTATCCCAATTTCCACTGCACCGAACCAGGGCTGATTTCAGTCTGAATGGGAATGAGAGTGAAAGGCACATAATTAAAAATAAATTCTTAATCCTCCAGAAGACCCCGCCTGTCAACGTGGGGTCAAAGTCCCTGCAGAATATATACTCCTTGGGGACTAATTGTTCCGAGAAGCCAACACACGCTGTCGAAAAGGGAGACATCGTTAGTTTGTCAGCAGCGATTAACAAGGACTTTTATTTACCAGTTATTTCCTCTGCTTGCCCTGATTGCGCACCCTTTGTGCGAGTGAATCATTGTCGATTTCCACCTCCTCATAATACTTAAATGACTGCCAAGAGGAAATTTTCTGCTAAAGTCTGCCCGAATTTTTAATGTTTAAATAACACCTGCTTTCTGTTCAGCTAATTTGCCTTCCCCGTCAATTGGATGTGTTACTCCAGTAACCACAATAACCATTAAAGGCTAATGACTTCCCAAAGATAAAGTTGGTTCACCCCCGCCACGTCCTTTCTACGCGGCCGATGGCGAGGGCGATGCCTGTCTGATGCTGGTAACGCTTGGCACCGGCATGCGATGCCAATGCAACACACTGGGCAGATCTGCCAGCCTCTCTGCGTCACACTCTCTTTGCTGACTGCTGCAGCCTCTGATATCTCTTCAGAATTTTTGCACAGCGAAGCGTAAAGCCATAAAGAGTAACACGCTGGTCCGCTGACTGTTTATAATGAGGCCGGATGGTTTCCTCTTACAATCTGTCACGATGTATCTGAAAAAATATATTTAGAACTGCTTGTTATAGCTGCCGCATCCTTAGAAATTGAGTCTTTCTTTTCTCCTTCCAGCTGAAGCCCCTGAGGATTGTTCCAATTTGTATATACCTTCTATTTTGTCATCAGCGGGACTGAGGGGCTTCTGGGGTTGGGAGGGAGCACCATTCTTAATGGCACCCACAGCATCAGGTTTGGTCATTACAGAGCAGCCAAGATGAGGACTGGGGGAGCATGGATCGGAGTTAAGATCTCTCTGCACAATCCCATCAGAGGCGTCGCAAGTTAGACAGATTCCTCCTCACTGTCCTCAGGGCCAATTGGACAGAGGAAAGCTACTTCTACACTGCGTCCCATCAAACAACCCTAGGGTTGGGACACCACACGTCAGGCACAGAGTAAAGATTCATTTTCATTGCCCCATGGTAACACATCCCAAGGAGTGCTCCACTCTCTAAATAAAGGCTCATCAAACACCTCCAGGACTGAGACACCATGGATTAAGTACAGAGTAAATCTCTCACTGCACTGTCCCATCAAACAGCCCCAGGGTCGAAACATCATGGGTTACATAGAGAGTAAAATTCCATCTGCACCGGCCCATCAAATACCCTAGTGCTGAGACAATATGGGTTCGGCCCAGAGTAAATCTCTCATGACAATGGCCCACCAAGCAATTTTAGGATAGGTCTGGCCACAGTTTAGATACAAAAACCAAGGAAATCGGAGCAGGTGAAGACCACCAGTCCCCTCAGGTCTGCCCCACCATTCTGTATAATCGTGACTGTTCTATACACAAAATGCTGGAATAACTCAGCACGTCAGGCAGCATCAGCGGAAACGAATGAACAGGCAACGTTTCAGGCCGAGACCCTTCTTCGGGACTTCAGGAATCTTGAAGAAGGGTCTTGGCCTGAGAAGTTGACTATTTACCCATTTCCATCACGCTGCCTGACCTGCTGGGTTCCTCCAGCAGCTTGTGTGTGCGTCGCTTTGGTTTCCAGCGTCTGCGCTTTCTCGTGCTCATGTCTGCTCTAGGCTGCTCTTCCGCGGCAGTTCTCCATAATCCTCAATTCCCGATCTTCTGAAAACGCATTTATGCCTAATCTGAATACTTCCAACAATCCAGGATCCACAGCCCTCTGGGACAGAAAATTCCAGAGACACACCACCATTAGTGAAGAGAAAGGTTAACCCATGTCAGTTTTGAATGATCTATCCATCAACCTGTACCTGTGCCCCCTCGTTCGAGACTCTCTCACATGTTTCAATAAGGTTACCTCTCATGTTTCCAAATTCCAAAGGATACTGACTTAAAATCTTTAGGTTCTTTTGTCAACCCTCTCATCCCAGGAATTAACCTATGATATCATTTTTTTAGGTAAGGAAGTCCCAGAAAGTCGAAGTTCCTCTATCCCAGGGTTGGTACAGCTCACGTTAGTTCAAGACTAAAGTTCCCTTTACCTCGTCCCAGCAAACACTTCCTGTCAAGGGAATGTTTGGGCTCGATAGAGTGATGCTCCCTCTGCACTATCCCATCCAACTTAGGTTAAATTTGTTATCTTACGTCCAGTGAAAATCTCAGTTTGTGTGCCACCCTGGCAGATTCTGCTGTAGACCAGTAAATCAAAGTCGTAAAAAGAACCGCATAAAGCAGATTATGGTGTTACAGACAAAATGCTGGAGGAAATCATTTAGGAATAGAAACATAGAAAATAGGTGCAGGAGTAGGCCATTCGGCCCTTCGAGCCTGCACCGCCATTCAGTATGATCATGGCTGATCATCCAACTCAGAACCCTGTACCTGCTTTCTCTCCATACCCCCCGATCCCTTTAGCCACAAGGGCCATATCTAACTCCCTCTTAAATATAGCCAATAAACCGGCCTCAACTGTTTCCTGTAGCAGAGAATTCCACAGATTCACCACTCTTTGTGTGAAGAAGTTTTTCCTCATCTCGGTCCTAAAAGGCTTCCCCTTTATCCTTAAACTGTGACCCCTCATTCTGGACTTCCCCAACATTGGAAACAATCTTCCTGCATCTAGCCTGTCCAATCCCTTTAGAATTTTATATGTTTCAATACGATCCCCCCTCTATCTTCTAAATTCCAGTGAGTATAAGCCTAGTCGATCCAGTCTTTCTTCATATGAAAGTCCTGCCATCCCAGGAATCAATCTGGTGAACCTTCTTTGTACTCCCTCTATGGCAAGAATGTCTTTCCTCAGATTAGGGGACCAAAACTGCACACAATATCCTAGGTGCGGTCTCACCAAGGCCTTGTACAACTGCAGTAGAACCTCCCTGCTCCTCTACTCAAATCCTTTTGCTATGAATGCCAACATACCATTTGCCTTTTTCACTGCCTGCTGTACCTGCATGCCCACCTTCAATAACTGGTGTACAATGACACCCAGGTCACGTTGCATCTCCCCTTTTCCTAATCGGCCACCGTTCAGATAATAATCTGTTTTCCTGTTCTTGCAACCAAAGTGGATAACCTCACATTTATCCACATTAAATTGCGTCTGCCATGAATTTGCCCACTCATCTAACCTATCCAAGTCACCCTGCATCCTGTTAACATCCTCCTCACAGCTAACACCGCTGCCCAGCTTCGTGTCATCCGCAAACTTGGAGATGCTGCATTTAATTCCCTCGTCTAAATCATTAATATATATATTGTAAACAACTGGGGTCCCAGCACTGAGCCTTGTGGTACCCCACTAGTCACTGCCTGCCATTCTGAAAAGGTCCCATTTACTCCCACTCTTTGAGCAGTGAACTCTCCTGTTGCTGTACTCAGCCAAGTCTTTACTCTCAGATCTCTACAGAGGGACCCACAACCTGAAGCTGAGTTTTGGATGTTAATGTTGAATTGAGGCATTCACCATACCCATTCCCGGAAGGGTCTTGACGAGAAACATCAACTGTCCATTTCCCTCCGTAGATGCCGCCTGACCCACTGAGTTCCTCCAACAATTTACATGTTGCTCCAGATTCCAGCACCTGCAGTCTCCTGTTCACCATAACCTGTTTGCTTCAGTTACATCAATGAATGTACACAGTTAGCTTGCTGGGTCTAACCCGAGATTGACAAGATACTAAACATAAGTCTTTCTGCACTGTTAAACAGACATTCTCAGGACAGGTACAGACTGGGATAGGAATTGAGTAAAGCTCTGTCTAATGTCAATCTGCTGACCCTGCTTGAGCAGGCATAGAGCAAACTGCACAGAAAGTAAAGTTCCTTCCATTCTGAACCATCTACCCACGCCAATTTTTATAGGTGCACCATCGAAAGCATCCTACCCAGCTAGTGTCACAGCTTGGTAAGGTAACTGTTTTGCCCATGACTGAAGCAATTGCAGAATTGTGAATGAGATCTGTCCATTTCTAAAGCTAGCCTCATTCTATTGACTCCAGAATCTGAATGAGAATCAGAATCAGACTTAATATCACTGGCATATGTCCTGAAATTTGTTGACTTTGCAGCAGCAGTACAATGCAATACATAATAATCGAGAAAACACAAATCACAGTAGATAAATATATCAAACACAAGGAAATCTGCAGATGCTGGAAATTCAAGCAACACACACAAAGTGCTGGTGGAACGCAGCAGGCCAGGCAGCATCTATAGGGAGAAGCACTGTCGATGTTTCAGGCCGAGACCCTTCGTCAGGACTAACTGAAATAAAAGATAGTAAGAGATTTGAAAGTAGGAGGGGGAGGGGGAAATCCAGAATGATAGGAGAAGACCGGAGTTGGAGGAACAACACCTTATATACCATTTGGGTAGCCTCCAACCTGATGGCATGAGCATTGACTTCTCTAACTTCTGTTAATGTCCCTCCTCCCCCCATCCCTGATTTATTTATTCTCCCCACTTTTTTTTTCCTCCCTCTCTGCCCATCACTCTTTGCCTGTTCTTCATCTCCCTCTGGTGCTCCCCTCCTTCCTTTCTTTCTCCCTAGGCCTCCCGTCCCATGATCCTTTCCCTTCTCCAGCTCTGTATCACTTTCACCAATCACCTTTCCAGCTCTTAGCTTCATCCCACCCCCTCTGGTCTTCTCCTATCATTTCGCATTTCCCCCTCCCACTTTCAAATCTCTTACTATCTTTTATTTCAGTTAGTCCTGACGAAGGGTCTCGGCCCGAAACGTCGACAGCGCTTCTTCCTATAGATGCTGCCTGGCCTGCTGTGTTCCACCAGCATTTTGTGTGTGTTGTAGATATATATATATATATATATATATATACACTGTAATTGATGTTTTTCTATTATATTTAAATTAAGTAAGTAGTGCAAACATGGAAATAAAAAAAGTAGTGAGGTAATGATCATAGATTCAATGTCCATTCAGAAATCGGATGGCAGAGGGGAAGAAGCTGTTCCTGAATCACTAAGTGGGTGCCTTCAGGCTTCTGTACCTCCTACCTGGTGGTAGCAATGAGAAGAGGGCATGACCTGGGTGGTGGGCATCCTCAATGATGGATGCCGCCTTTTTGAGGCATCGCTCCTTGAAGATGCCCTGGATACTATGGAGGCTGGTGTCCATGATGGAGCTGAACGTTTACAGCTCTGCAGTGTTTTTCGGTGACCTGTTCAACTCTAGAAGTGATCAGAGCCAATTCCAGTGATGTCAAGTCTGACCCATGTCTGTTGTGTCAGGTGTGGCACCCAAAGATGAACCATGTATTCGCTGTATTTTCTTACGACATAGAAAGATGTCATTTGACTTATTTACCCTGTACCAGATGTCAGATCATTCCCACCAGCTCCACTCTATTGTGCTCAGTTCTTGTTGCCTCATCATTGGAAGAAGTTTTAGAGAAGGTGCAGAGGAAATTCATCAGGAGCAGGCATGACCTGGGTGGTGGGGGTCCTTAACGATAGACTCCACCTTTTTCAGGCATCACTGCTTGATTTTGTTCTGGATATTACAGAGTCTAGAGCCCATGATGGAGTTGACAAAGTTGACAACTCTCCGCAGCTTATTTTGATCCTGGAAATCCAGAGCAACACACAAAATGCTGGACAACTTCAGTGGGTCAGTTACCATGGAAATGGAAGGCCAAGACCCTTCATCATTCTCCTGAATAAAAGTCTAAGCCCAGAATGTTAGCTCCTCTCCATTGAGGCCCTCCCCCATTTGGGTACTACACTCTATTCTACATTCCTCTTTCTTTTTACACCTGGATGGCACAGAAATAAACCTTTTCACTGTATCCCGAGACATACGATGATAATAAGTTGATGTTTGGACTGGGTCAACAGTGTGAGATACAGGATAAAGCTCACTCCTTGCTGCCTCATCACACTCCCAGAGCAAAGATGGCAAGTATTCGATACTGAGTTTAGTCTCCTCAATCTTCTTGCTGTGAGCACTCGCAAGGCAGGGAAAGCACTGGTGGAGCGCAGAGGAAAGCTCTCTCAAGTGTTAGTCCTGATGCAAAATTTCGAATCAAGCATCGACAATCCCTTTCCCGCCAGCTCCTCGACCTGCTGAGCTCCTGCAGCAGATTATACGTTGCTCCAGATTCCAGTACCTGCAGTTTCTTATGTCTCCTCTCTAAATCCCACACACCATTTAGTGACTCAGGGGTCAGAAGGGCAGCACGGGGAAAACAGAATTGGTCTAATTATATGGTACACATTACCAAGTGTCTACAGTTTACATTCTACTTACTTTGACCATATTTGCAATCGACAAGGTACTTAAATAGAAGTCCAATATATTCCTGATAAACATTCTCCCTCAGACGGATCCGCCGTTTGACATTCTCATGTTCGGTGTTTAACTTCTCTTTCCGAGTGATGTCCTGTGCAAGACTAAATGGTGCACTGTTCCCCCGAGGTCAATATCCCCCAGGAATTTAGGAGACTGATGTTCCGACACATCTGCTGTGCAGTTTCAAGCAGCTCCACAGGTGGCCATCGACTGTGGAGAATATTTGAAGTCAAGTAAAAAAAACCCTCTAATCTACCTGTGATTCTCTCTTTAGAGAGTGGAAGTCTGCTTGCAAATTCTTTTCTTTTGCAATTACAATGATGTCCCTGTGATTAAACTCGTTAGTACTGCTACATACCGGTAATCTTCCTTTTATTAATATTGAATTGCTAATTGTAGACAGCAGCAGTTTATTGCCTCCGTTCATGTCTGACACAGTTAATAAAAGCATTGATTAGCCTGCAAGGTGTTCAGCAGTGCTTGAATGCTTCAGAGCTCGATCTAACCCTGGAAGGTGCCGGCAGGTTGGACCTCAATGACTGGGCTTACAGTCATTTTGCACCACCCTTCGGTGACAATCCTGGAATTTCTGGGATATGGCAGCCAAGAGGGGGGGTGAATGGGCTGTTGAATGTCACTTCACTACAGGAAGGATGTGGATACTATACAGAGAGTGCAGAGGAGATTTACAAGGGTGTTGCCTGGATTGGGGAGCATGCCTTACAAGAATAGGTTGAGTGAACTCGGCCTTTCCTCCTCGGAGTGATGGAGGATGAGAGGTGACCTGATAGAGGTGTATAAGATGATGAGAGGCATTGATTGTGTGGATAGCGAGAGGCTTTTTTTCCCAGGGCTGAAATGGCTAGCACAAAGGGGACATAGTTTTAAGGCACTGGACCTGATGGAATGCACCCTCAGGTTCTGAAGGAAGTAGCTGGAGAGATTGCGGAGGCATTAATGATGATCTTTCAAGAACCGATAGATTCTAGCATTGTACCGGAAGACTGGAAAATTGCAAATGTTACTCCGCTATTTAAGAAGGGTGAGAGGCAGCAGACAGGAAACTGTAAACCTGTTAGCCTGACATCGGTGGTTGGGAAGTTGTTGGAATTGATTGTTAGGGATGAGATTACAGAGTACCTGGGGGCACATGAAAAGATAGGGCAAAGCCAGCATGGTTTCCTGAAAGGAAAATCCTGCCTGACTAGCCTGCTGCAATTTTTTGAGGGAATTACAAGCAGGGTAGACAAAAGAGATGCAGTAGACATGGTGTACTTGGATTTTCAGAAGGCCTTTGACAAGATGCCACACATGAGGCTGCTTAGCAAGACAAGAGCCCATGGAATTACAGGGAAGTTACTAACATGGGTAGAGCATTGGCAGTTCGACAGAAAACAGAGAGCGGGAATAAAGGGATCCTATTCTGGCTGGCTGCCGGTTACCAGTGGAGTTCCACAGGGGTCAGTGTTGGGACCGCTGCTTTTTATAATGTATGTCAATGACCTGGACTACGATCTTAATGGATTTGTAGCTAAATTTGCCAATGATACAAAGATAGGTGGAGGAGCGGGTAGTGTTGAGGAAACAGAGAGCCTGCAGAGAGACTTAGATAGCTTAGGGGAAAGGGCAAAGAAGTGGCAAATGAAATACAATATTGGAAAGTGCATGGTTATGCACTTTGGTCGAAGAAATAAATGGGTGGACTATTATTTAGATGGGGACAGAATTCAAGGACTTGGGAGTCCTTGTGTAAGATACTCTAAAGGTTAACCTCCAGGTTGAGCTGGTGGTGAAAAAGGCAAATGCAAAGTTGGCATTCATTTCCAGTGGTATAGAATATAAGAGCAGGGATGTGATGTTGAGGCTCTATAAGGCACTTGTGAGACCATACTGGAGCATTGTGTGAAGTTTTGGGCTCCTTATTTTAGAAAGGATATACTGACATTGGAGAGGTTTCAGAGAAGATTCATGAGAATGATTCCAGGAATGAAAGGGTTACTGTATGAGGAACATCTGGCAGCTCTTGGGCTGTATTCCCTGGAGTTCAGGAGAATGAGGGGGAATCTCATAGAAACATTCCAAATGTTAAAAGGCCTGAACAGATTAGATATGGCAAAGTTATTTCCCATGGTAGAGGAGTCTAGGACAAGAGGGCACAACTTCAGGATTGAAGGGTGTCCTTTTAGAACTGAGATGCGGAGAAATTACTTTAGTCAGAGGGTGGTAAATCTGTGGAATTTGTTTCCACGTGCAGCTGTGGAGGCCAAGTCATTGGGTGCATTTAAGACAGAGATAGATAGGTTTTTGATTAGCCAGGGCATCAAAGGGTATGGGGTGAAAGCAGGGGAGTGGGGGTGATTGGAAGAATTGAATCAGCCAATAATGGAACGATGGAGCAGACTGAGTGTAACAGGGGCTGAGTCCTACACTGACTGTGTGTGCAACAGGGACTGTATCCAAACACTGGCTGTATGTAACAGACTGTGTCCTACACTGACGTATGTGTAACAGTGTCTGTGTCCTACACTGACTGCGTGTGTAACAGGAACTGTGTCCAAACACTGACTGTGTGTGTAACAGGGTCTGTGTCCTACATGGACTGTGTGTGTAATGGGGACTGTGTCCAAACACTAACAGTGATTGTAACAGGGACTGCATCATACATGGACTGTGTGTGTAATAGTAACATGGACTCTGTCCAAACACAGACTGTGTGTGTAAAACACTGTGTGAGTAGCGGAGAATGTGTCCAAACATTAACAGTATGTAACAGGGACTATGTCCCTACACTGACCGTGTTACACTGTATGTGTAAGAGGGACTGTGCCCTGCACTGACTGTGTGTGTAACGGGTGAAGATGTTATTAAGTTACGAATTGTGGGAGCTCAAGCTCCTGTATCTCCTCACTGTAGAAGCGCAAACAGGGCACGCCCCAGAGAGTGATGTTGTTGTATATGGATGCCAACTGTCTTGAGGCACAGCCTCCTGACAATGTTCTCAACGGCAGGGAGGCATGTCCAAGTCTCTTGCTATCCTGTGCGTTGGAGACCCCGTACCAGACTGTGATGCAATCAATCAAAAGGCCCTCCACCATGCATCTGTAGAAATTTCTGAGAGCCTTGCGTGACATCCCAAATCTCCTCAAGCTCCTAGTGGCTATCCTAACCGAGAAATATCACTGGTCTTTCACTGGGTCTAAGTCCTGGCACTCCCTACCCAACAGCGTTGTGGGAGGAACTTTACGAAGACTACAGCAGTTCATGAAGATAATTTCTTTTGACCAGTTAGGAAGTTTTAGCAATTGTGGGCCATGCAAATTAAATATACAAAGTACATTGTCATTCCTTAATGACCCTTGGAAAGGTGATGGTGACCGGCCTTCTTGCAGTCCAAGTGACGCCATGGTGTTATTTGGAATAAATTTTGAGTGAAGGATGACTACAGTATAGTATTACCAAGTCAGGATGGGGTGCAGCTTGGTGTTTGAGCACTGCAGTCTTTCTCCCAGCCACTAGGGGTCACAAGTTTGGGAAGAGCTGTGGAGCAGACTTGGCTGCTGTGCATTTTCTAGATGATGCCTGGTGTAAATATGGTGGTCCAATGGTAACTGGGACTGGACGTTGAAGAAGATGGTTTGAGTTGACTCATTGGCCCAGATAGTGTTAAACAGCAGGGTTTTGTTGTTCTCCTCCCACTTTCAACCTCTTCTACCGCGGGGAAAAGGCTGTGATGATCCACTCAAGCACATCAATAACTAGCTTAGTGGGAGAAATGTTGACCAGAGCAACAGAAGCCTTCTGGCTTTTCCACCAATGATATTTCAAAGAACAACTTCCTAAGAAACCAGGCACCAGAGCAGGCCACGAGGCCTGCTAATCCTAACCTCACCATTCAATAAGATCGTGTCTGTTTGGCTCCAGGCCTTATCTCTCCTCCGGCAATTCCCTAGAGCCCTCAGTTCCACAACCTTTCAGAAAATTATGTACATCCTAATCATGGCTCAGAGTACTTGTCCGAAGAAAACAGCCCAGTATTCCCTTCAAACGTTCCATAAGAACACAAGCATTGGGAGCAGGAGTAGGCCTACTGGTCCAGCAAGCCTGTTGCACCATTTGCTAAGATCATGGCTGAGCTGGCCATGATCTCAGCTCCATCTACCTGCCTCAGAGTACCCACGTACGGGAGGAAAGAGAAATAGAAAATTCTGCAAGGCAGCTGGCATCTGCGGAGAGAGAATCAGAATCAGGTTTATTATCACCGGCCTGTGACATGAGATTTGTTAACTTAGGCAGCAGCAGTTCAATGCAACACATAATCTAACAGAAGACCACAAATGTACACTCAGTAGCCACTTCATTAGATACAGCAGGTTCAGACAACACACAGAACTTAATTATTCATAACCTACTTAAGGTAGTGAAGAAAACTGTGCAATAAAAAACCAGCGGTCAGAGGCGAGCCCATGGTAGTCCATGGTGGTCCATGCTATTCTACTGCTGAGGTAAGGTCAGGATTGAGCAGGTTACTTTAAGTGCCTGGAGGTGTCAGGGAACCAGCTGCTCCTGAACTTGGAGTTACAGGACTTCAGGCTTCTGATCCTCCTCCTCAATGGTAGTTGTGAGATGAGGGCATAGTCCGGACAGTGGGGGATGCTTGATAATAAATGTTACCGTCGTCGAGGCGGTGCCTCGCATAGGTACGGTCACCGGGGCGGAGGGCTGTGCCTGCAATGGACCAGGCTATATCCACTACTCTCTGCACCCTCTTGCCTTCCTGTGCTTTGGAATTGTGGGACCAGGCCACAGTGCTTGCAGCATAACTAATCAGAAGAGATTCTAAGTTTGCCAATGCCTTGCTCCCTCTCTCTTCCTCTTTCCAAACCTCATGCAAGGGAAGCTCAAAGTACGTTTATTATTAAAGTACGTATAAATTGTACAACCCTGAGATTCGTCTGCTTGCAGGCGGCCACAAAACAAGAAACCCGAAAGAACCCTCTAAAAAAAGACCAACAAATGACCAATGTGCAGAGAGAAACACGCACAATCACACACACGCACAATCACACACACGCACAATCACACACACACACACACACACACACACAATCACACACACACACAATCACACACACACACACACAATCACACACACACACACACACAATCACACACACACACAATCACACACACACACAATCACACACACACACAATCACACACACACACACACACACACACACACACGCACACGCGCACACACACATACGCACACACACATGCAGACACATACACACACACACGCACGCACATACACGCACACACATGCACAGACATACGCACGCATGCACACATGCGCGCACACACACACACACACACGCACAGACATACATGCACACACGCACACACACATTGTGCAAACAATAAAAGCGAGCAAAAACATTTAAAAACTCCAAAGATCAGAAATAAATGAAAAACCGCAGATGCTGGGACTCAGGAAACTCGGGAAACACTCAGCGGGTCAGGCAGCATGTGTTGCAGAGAGAAGTCAAGCTAACATCTGACGTCAAAGACCTTTAATTAGAACCTCCCTCAGTCCTGTTGAACCTGGACCTACTGAGTGAGAGTTGGCTGCATCATCTGACCTTTAACCTTCATCCACCAGGTCAATAGGTTGGAATAATAGTGCACAACAGCCTCACCCAGGGCACACCAGCACAGCCACACAATGGAGACAGACCCAATGCCATCTCATTAACAAGAGCCCCCCGACAAGATGAGTCAGGTCTATAATTTGAATTTACATTCTGATAACTCATTAGCTGTAATAATATTTAGGTATGATAATGATTGAGTAAAATCTACATTTAATATCCTAATTAGGGATTATGGATAATCTACTCGTTTGGCGTGTAATATGAGTTGCTTTCATTTTCCCCTGTCAGTTAATTACTGATAGCTCTCACTATAATTCTGGCACTTTATCTACTCTGCAGAAGGACTAGAGGAACAGCTTAAAGAGACAGTGTACCTCAGGGCAATCTAACGGCAACGTCAAGCACTCATCTGAGAGTCTGCCGGCAACAATTAGACATTTAGATTTTCCAGCCACATCTGTGGTACATTGCTTTTTCTTTTCATTAGCTGCCAGTTCCTCATCTTCTTCCTTTAAAGAAGTGAGGAGAACTGTAGTAAAGCACTCTATGCTGGAGGAATTCAGCGGGTCCGGCAGCATCTGTGAAGGGAGAATGAAGAGCCGATGATCTGCGCCAAGAGCTTTCATCGGGCTTGGAAAAGAAGGGGGCAGAACTCAGAATAAAAAGGTGGGGGAGGAGTACAAGCTGATAGATGAGGGCAGGTGAGGGGGGAAAGAGGGGGAATGATGTGAGAAGCTAGGAGGTGAAAGAGGCAGAGAGACAAGTTGGGTTTTTTATTTTTACTTAATGAGATTTTGTGCAGAATGGGCCTTTTCATGCCCTTGAGCCTCACCGCCCAGTAATCGGTGATTTAGTCCTCGCCTAATCACAGAACAATTCACAGCAACCAATTAACCTACCAAATGGTCCATCTTTCGACTGGGGGAGGAAACCCACGCGGTCACGGGGAGAACATACAAACTCCTGACAGGCAGCCAGAATTGAACTCAGGTCACTGGTACTGTAAAGCGTCGTGCTAACCACCATGCCGAGAGGACAGCAGACCGCACAATAATGGGAAGAAGGGGCGGAACCAGAGGGAGGAAGGGGAGAGGCAAGTCATGAGAGAAGGGGTAATGAGTTGCAGGTATGGGAAAACAAGAGGAGTGGTTACTACGAGTTGGAGATATCAATGTTGATTCTGTCAGGTTGGAGACTACCAAGAAGGATCTGAGGTGCACCTCCTCCAGTCCGCATCTGGCTTCAAGATGGTAGTAGAGTGGGCCATGACCAGACAAGTCAGTGTGGGAAAGGGAAGTGGACTTCAAATGGGCAGCTTCCAGCAGATCCTGGATGTTGCAATCGACAGAGCAAAGTTGCTGAACAAAGTTGTCGCCCCAACCTGCATTTGGTCTCAGCGATGAAGAGAACCAACTGGGAGCACAGGATACAATTAGTGACACCGATGGGTCTGTTTGTGAATTGGTTCCTCACCTGGAAGGACTGTTCAGGACAGCGTCTCTGTGGAAGAGGCTTGGTGAGTGAGGGATTGGAGCTCCACACACTTCCCTCCCCAGTATCCTGGAGCACGCCAACGAACATGAGTGTATTTCAAAGGTTCAATAACTCCCTGACCACTACCTCCTCAGCAGCACCTTGACCTTGACAGTATTGTCCATAGCCAGGAATTGTTATTTAAGGAAATTGACTTTACTGGAAGTGATACGGGGCTTCAAGACCAAGGTAGAACATACAAGGTAAATGGTAAGATGCTGAGGAGTGCAGTAGATCAGAGGGCTCTGGGAATACAGATAGAAAATTCCCTAAAAGTGGCGTCACAGGTAGATAGGGTCATAAAGAGAATTTTTGGTACATTGGTCTTTATAAATGAAAGCACTAAGTATAAGAGTTGGAATGTTATGGTGAGGTTGTATAAGACATTGGTGAGGCTGAATTTGGAGTATTGTGTGCAGTTTCAGTCTCCTAATTACAGGAAAGATATTAATAAGGTTGAAAGAGTGCAGAGAAGGTTTACAAGGATATTGCTGGAACTTGAGAAACTGAGTTACAGAGAAAGGTTGAATAAGTTAGAACTTTATTCCCTGAAACGTAGAAGAATGAGGGGAGATTTGATAGGGGTGTATAAAATTATGATGGGTATAGATAGAGGGAATGCAAGCAGGCTTTTTCCACTGAGGCTAAGGGAGAAAAAAACAAGAGGACATGGGTTAAGGGTGAAGGGGGAAAAGTTTAAAGGGAACATTGGGGGGGGCTTCTTCACACAGAGAGTGGTGGGTGTGTGGAATGAGCTGCCAGATGAAGTGGTAAATGTGGGCTCACTTTTAACATTTAAGAGAAACTTGGATGGGTACATGGATGAGAGGTGTATGGAGGGATATGGTCCAGGTGCAGGTCATTGTGTCTAGACAGAAAAATGGTTTGGCACAGCCAAGAAGAGCCAAAAGGCCTGTTTCTGTGCTGTAATGTTCTATGGTTCTATGGTTCTAAGACCCTGTCGAGTGGTGATGTTACTCCATCAGGAGGTGAGCGAGTAATGCAGCTTACAGAGCCGCTGCCTCACTGGTCCAGAGATGTTGGTCATGAGTATATGGAGTTTGTACATTCTCCCTGCTTTCCCCGGGTTCTGCAGTCTTCTCCCTCATTCCGGGAGCAAGTCATGAGTTAATCAGCTGCTGTAAAATTAGCTGGTTGTTAGAGGGAGGGTGGGATCTGGGGAGAGTTGACAGACCAGTCAGAGAGAGCAAGGGAAAATAAGTCAGGGGATGGGACTGATGGGATTTCTCTGAGAGCCAGCATACCCCTGATGGGCCGACTGGTCTCTGTGTTGTAAAGAGAAATGTCAAGCATCAACCCTTGATCCCCTTTCAGGAATCTATGAGATTCGTCCGATCCTTCCTCCCAGAGAGATGAATCCTGCCGTGAGCTTGACCTTTTGCCAATTGCAGCTGAGAGATGGAGCTCTCCACCTCAAAAACTGCTCACCCTCTCACCCACCTCCTGCCTCATCAGCCCTATCTGCCATCTTAAGACTCACAGAGCTGCAGCAGGAGCCCATTATCCTCAGTTCCGAGGGATCACCCCAGAGGGAGAAGTCACAAGAGATACTGCAGTTATTGGAAACCCAGAGCAACACACACAAGGTGCTGGAGGAACTCAGTGAGCCTTTGTAGAGGAATAAACCATAAACGCTTCAGGCTCATCGTGAGTGGAAAGGAAGAAGGCAGAAGCCAAAACAGAGGGAGGGAGAGGAGGGTAGGAAGGAATGGTTTGAGAAGCTAGAAGGCTGGAAGTGGAAAATGTAAAATGCTGAACAAGAAAGAATCTGATAGGAGACCATGGAATGAAAGGAAGGAGGTGGAGAACGTGAGGGAGGTGAGGGGCAGGTTCTGTGGGTGGAGGTGGGGGGGTGGGGGGAGACAAGTGGTGAGTGGTCCACCGGAATGAGGGAAAACAAAACAGCAGTGAGCAGGGGGCGGAGGGGAAGAGATGAGGGGGAGCGACTACCAGAGTTCTGAGAAGTCAATGTTCATGCCATCAGGTTGGAGATTGCTAAAACAGAATATAAGGTGTTTCTCCTCCAGCCTGCTGAGATGTGTTGGGACGGACAGTAGCTTTTGATGGTCTGTTGATCATGGTGTCTGGGGGCTTGCTATATCTTAGAGGGTGTGGGGTGGGGGCTGATCCTTTTTGCTGGAACAAGTGGTTGGGGGAAGGAAGGAGGGTTGATGCTTTGCTGTTGCTTGCATGTGGGAGGGAGGAGGGGGTCTTCTTTGGGGGCTTCTAACATTTCTCTGCCATTCATTCTTTGGGTTTCTTTTCTCTCTGTTTCGTGGATGTCTGCGGAGAGTAAGAATTTCAGTTTGTATACTGTATAGTTTCTCTGATATTAGGTGGAACCATTGAACCTGCATGTGGCCTCATTGGGGCAGTGGAGGTGTGGACAGACATGTCAGCGTGGGAATGGGGAGAGACGTCTTGGCCGTGCATGAACTTGTACTCGAGTTTGCAGGGAACTACAATGCAGATGACAAATGTAATCTGAATATAGACCAGACACAACCAGCCTCTGAGGGCCCCTAGCCACCCTCTGGGTAGAAACATTTCTTCATCTAATCCTCTTAACCCTCCCCCCACCCACCCCATCCTATTCCTCTAGCTTCTGGAACCTCTATTATGGGGAAAAAAAAATTTCTTGCTATCTACTCTGACTACGCCCCTCATAACCTTGTCCGGTCAGGTCTCCCACCCCCACCAATCTGGAGTATAAACCCAGTTTATCCGTTCCCTCCTCATAAGTGGGACACTCGTGTGAAGAGGAGATTCCAGAAGCCAGGCGGTGTGTGGAGAGAGATGCATTGGCCAGAAGAGCTGGCACCCCCGTTATCACTGCTCAGCCCATGCACAAGGTCAACAGAGTTCATCTCTGTCTCACTGCCTTGCCAACTTCTGGATTTCATTTGAATCCACATTCTGGAAACTCATTAACACTAATAACACTAAGCATGGTTACCGATTGAGCAAAATCTGCATTTAATAATATGATTAAGGGGTATGGGTAATGCTCTCATGCTGAGGCAGTATGAATAGCTTTTGTTCTGTGCTGCTGGTTAATTATGTACTCTTCGTACTGAAATTGTGACATTTATCTGCAGTTTGGAGATAACAGGGTAGAGCTAAGTGCTGATGATCCTGAGAGGATGCTAATAGTAAACAGCTGCATCTCCAGTGGGACAGCTCCACGTTTATTATGAAGCCGCAGCGTCTGAAGGTAAGGAACTGCCGAAAGCCAGAGATCATAGGGTTGCTCTGGAAGGGGTTAATAGGCCATAAGTACCTTACACAGTGGAAACATTCAGGTCCCGCCCCTTGGCTATAACTTGCACAGGGCGGGTACCCAAGGCGCATGCAAGGGTTAATGAAACACAAGCTGATTGAGCCTGTTGTAAAACGTATGGAGTGAATTTCACACTTTACAGTGCCTTTATAGTTTTCTATTCTGCTTAAAGCTAAGGAGGTATAAACATTATTAGAAGACATAGATATTAATAATACTGGAGATTAAAATGCAATGTATAGGTTTAACTGATGCAGAAGGCCTGGATATTATCAGCATTAAAGGTATTGATATTTTTAATATAGAAGGTGTTGATATTATCAACATAGCAGATACACATATGTACTCAAGAGATATTGATATTATTAACATGGGAGTTCTAAGTATGAATGGGAGTCTAGAATGAGGGCACAACCTCAGAATAACTGGACTTTAATACTGAGCTGAGGAGGAATTTCTTCAGCCAGAGGGGCGTGAGTCCCATGGAATCCATTACTACAGTGGAAGCCAAGTGATTGAGTGTATTTAAGGCAGAGATTGATAGATTCTTAATTGGGAAGGGAGGGGATTAAGGATGACCAGGGAGAAGGCAGGAGAATGGGGTTGAAAAACTCAGCCGTGATTGAATTGGGAAGCAAATTCAATGAACTGAATGGCCCAGTTGTGCTCCTATTGTATGGTCTTAAGATCTTAATGTTGGAGCTATAAATATTATTAATGTTGGGAATATAAATGTATATTAACATAGGGTTGATGTTATTAACTGACAAGGTATAGATATTATTAAGATGGAAGGTATAGATTCTCTGGACTCTGGGCAGGCCTTGGCAGTTGGTGGGACACATGAATGTCAGAGCACTGTTGACAAACAGACGGGAGCTATATGCCTGTGAGCTTAATGTTTGTCATTGGGAAAATGCTTGAAACCTTCATTAAGAAAGAAACAGCAAGACACCTGCATAGAAGTGGCTCCAACAGACTGGCACAGCATGGATTCATGAGAGGAGATGATGCTACCGTTGTACAGGGTACTGGGGAGGCCGCACCTGGAGTAGCAAGTGCAGTTCTGCTCTCCTCACTTGAGGTAAGGCAAACAGCCTTCGGAGGCGGTGCAGGGGAGGTTCACCAGGTTGACTCCCGAGATGAGGGTTTAGCCTACAGGGAGAGGTTGAGTGACCTGGGACTATAGTAGCTGGAACTCAGAAGAATGAGGAGGGAGCTCATAGAAACATATACAGTTATGAAAGGTAAAACGAATGCAGCAAAATGCAGGAAGTCCGCAAGAGAATTGTGACTTGGGAGAAGATTTGCTTTCCAGCAAGACAATGAACCCAAGCATGAAGTCAAAGCTGCCCAAGAATGACTTAAAAACAACAAAGTTAATGTCCTGGACGGGCCAAATCAGAGTCCAGACCTCAGTCCAATTGAGAATGTGTGGCTGGACTTGAAAAGGGCTGTTTACTCATAATCTCAATGCAACCTGACAGAGCCTGAGCAGTTTTCTAAAGAAGAATGGGGAAAAGTTGCAGTGTATAGATGGAGACCTATCCACACAGATTCAAGGATGTAATTGCTGCCAAAGGTGCATCTACTAAATACTGAACTGAAGGCGGTGAATACTTACACAATCAATTATTTTGTTTTTTATTTGTAATTAATTTGGATTACTTCATAGAGATCTGTTTTCACTTTGACACAAAAGAGTATTTTTCTGTTGATCAGTGTCAAGAAAAGCCAAATTAAATCCACTGTGATTCAATGTTGTTAAACATGAAAACTTCCAAGGGGAGGTATATACTTTTATAGGCACTATCTATGTATAATTAGTTAATTAATTAATCTAAGAAGTATAGGTATAATGGGTGCAATTAACACTGATGATAAAAACTAAGAGTTTAAATGTTATTAAAACAGACAGCACAGATATTACTACTGTAAGTGAAATAGATGTTATTAACTTAGGAAGTATAGGTATTATTACTGCAGAATGTTTGATATTATTAAGTTAGAAGCATAGATATGATTAACACACAGGTAAAGGTTATTATTAATATTGAAGGTACAGATATTACCATCTTGTACGAAACAGATCAGGGGCACAAGTTCCACAAGCAGCTTTGAATTAAATGATCATTTCCTGCTGAAGAGCAAGATATGGGATCAACTCTCCTATTTTGAACCTGCTTTGTTACATCCCCAATTGAAACCCTCTGAGCCTTGTGTTATCGAAGAGTGCCTTCTAACCCTTCAAGTTCATATGAGCTCTATGCAAAGCATCCCAGTAGAACCTGTTCTCCTGTCCTACCTCCATAGCCCTGCAGCTCTTCCCTTTTTTATACCTACCTAGCTTCATGTTGAACACCACAATCAAACTTGCTTCCTATCTTACACCGGTGGCGCATTTAATGTTCAAAGTAAATTTTATTATCAAAGTGCATGTATGTCGCCAAGTACAACTCTGAGATCCATTTTCTTGTGGGCATACTCTAGAAATCTATAGAATAGTAATTAGAACAGGATCAACGAAAGATCAATCAGAGTGCTGAAGACAAACTGTGCAATTGCCAATATAAATAAATAGCATAAATAATGAGAACATGAGATAAAGAGTCCTTAAAGTGAGATTATTGGTTTGGGGAGCATTTCAACAATGGGGTAAGTGAAGTTGAGTGTAGTTATCCCCTTTTATTCAAGAGACTAATGGTTGACGGGTAGTAACTCTTCATCACCCTGGTAGTGCGAGCCCTGAGGCTCCTGTACCTTCTACCTGATGGCAGCATAACCTGGGTGGTGAGGATCTCTGATGATGGATACTGCTTTCCTATGACAGTGTTTCATATAGATGTGCTTGAATGGTTGGGAGGGCGTTACCCATGATGAACAGGGCAGAATCTATTACTTTTTATAGGATTTTACATTCAAAGGCATTGGTGTTTCCATCCCAGACTGTTATACAGCAGACTGTATACCAGACTGTATACCCTCCACGCTACACTGATAGAACTTTGTCAAAGTTTTAGGTGTCACACCAAATCTCCACAAACTTTTAAGGAAGTAGAGGCACTGCTATGCTTTCTTCACATTTACACTTACATGCCAGGTCCAGAAAGGATTCTCTGAAATAGTAACACGCAGGAATTTAATGTTGCTAACTCTTTCACCTCTGCTCTTCCAGTGAGGACTGGTCATGGGCCACTGGTTTCCCTCTTGTGAAGTCAATAATCAGTTCACTGGTCTTACTGACACTGAGTGAGAGGCTGCTGGTATGACACCGCTCAGCCAGATTTTCAGTCTCCCTCCTGTACGCCTATTCATCACTACCTTTGATTCGGCTCACGACAGTGGTGTCATCATCAAACGTGAATATGGCACGAGGGGCTAAGCACACAGCCTTGTGGCACACCTGTGCTGACAGAAATTGTGGAGGAGATGTTGTTACCAATCTGAACTGACTGGGGTCTACAGGTGATGAAATCCAGGATCCAATTACACAAGCAGGTATTGAGGCCCAGGTCTTGGAGCTTATTGATTAATTTTGAGGGGATGATGGTATTAAATGCTGAGCTGTATTCAATAAAGAGCATCTTGATGTATACATCTTTGCTGTCCAGATGTTCCAGGGTTGAGTGAAGAGCCAAAGAGATAGCATCTGCTGTGACCTGTTGCTCCAGCAGGCAAATTGGAGTAAATCCAAGTCACCTCTGAAGCAGGAGCTGATACGTTTCATCACCAACCTCTGAAAACTCTTTGCCTGTGTGAACGTAAGTGGAACTGGGTGATAGTCATAGAAACATGGAAACATAGAAAACCTACAGCACAATACAGGCCCTTCGGCCCACAAAGTTGTGCCGAACATGTCCCTACCTTAGAAATTACTAGGCTTACCTATAGCCCTCTATTTCACTAAGCTCCATGTACCTATCCAAAAGTCTCTTAAAGGACCCTATCGTATCTGCCACCACCGTTACCGGCAGCCCATTCCACACACTCACCACTCTCTGAGTAAAAAATTTACCCCTGACATCTCCCCTGTACCTACTCCCCAGCAACTTAAACCTGTGTCCTCTTGTGGCAACCATTTCAGCCCTGGGGGAAAAAGCCTCCGACTATCCACACAATCAATGCCTCCCATCATCTTGTACACCTCTATCAGGTCACCTCCCATCTTCTGTCGCTCCAAGGAGAAAAGGCCGAGTTCACTCAACCAATTCTCATAAGGCATGCTCCCCAATCCTCATTGAGGAAGGCTGCCACGCTCTTCTTGGACCCCAGCTTAACTGAAGCCCGCTTGTTGCAGATGGGTACCACACACTACTGAAGTGAGACGTTAAAAGATCACACACCAGCCAGTTGGACAGACCATGGTCAGTGATGTAGGTTAGAATGAGATTCTTGGTGCCATTTTGATCCTTATGCCAGCCACATTCTCTCTCTCTCTCTCTCTCTCTCTACTGCCTGTTACACTGCTGGCATTTAGGGCAGCAGTGAAGTTCCTCCATCATTGACAGGGTTCAGGGCTTCTTTCGTTGTGTCGTTAGTTCACTTTTCACTACTGTCAGTCATCCAAATCCCAGGTGGAGATTCAGGAATACCGTCACTCTCAGATGTAGAAGGGTTCTTCATTGCTGTTTCTGTAATAGTTTTTACCAGTCAGGATTGTGAACCCTGAGCTGAACCCCGAACCTGGAGGCCCTGTGGACCACTAACAGTCTGGCCTCTAACCTTTGACCTGTTTGTCATGAATGACCCTAACAAGAGCCAAATCAGAAAGCCCTGATTCCAGTCAACATAGCTCTTCTGGTCATTGAGGCACATGAGTCTCCAAACCCTACGACAAGGTTGTGGTCCTCTTGGCAGAGCCACGTACACTCTCATCAATCCTAAAGCTAAACTGATACAAATTTTTTGACCTTTGCTTGGGATTTCACACCAGGGGGGGTCAGTACTCCCGAAACTTCCTGAAGAACAAGAGATTCTCAAAGAGTTGGCGTATTGTTGGAAAATGCAGCCATGATGTCTATAAATAGTGGGAGTTCTGAAGGATCAGATGGCTCACCTGCTCCTAATTCATACATCCTTCATGTCACAGCACAGACCTGGGATTATCTCTAACACATTGCCTGAAATAGACTTTGGCAGCTGTTCCCACACGGAGGGTCCCTGGGAAGTAAGCTCACACTTTTCCTTACTTGCTGAGGCGGAAAGACTTTGGGGGCAAATGGAGCTCGTAGCAGAATGTCACTGGTTTCCGCACCGGCTTTGCCAGACGCTCTCAGGGCCCACCGCACTGGAGCTGAGGCAAGTCATCCTCAATCCCACGGGACCACTGAAGGAGAAGATGAAAATGACAGTGATCAACACTGAAGATGGAATCCAGCTCCCGAAGCTGTGATGGCAGGTGTAACACTGAAGTGTCAGCACATCCTGAGCAAGGCTCCATCACCAGACGAATCAAATGACAGACTGGCACTCCGATACATCTCAGATCCTTTCGCTTGAGTTCAGTTTTATTGTTGTCTTAGGCATGCATACACCGGCAAGAAATGTCATGAATTTCTTTTTCAGCAGCTGCACAGTATATTACAAGATTTTATTTATTCATTGAGATACATCATGGGATAGGCCCTTCCAGCCTTTGGAGCTATGCTTCCCCGGCAATTGTCCAATTTAATCCAAGACTAGTCACAGGATAATATACACATACCAATGAATCTACTCACTGGTACGTTTCTGGACTGTAGGAAGACAACCTAAGCACCCAGAGAAAACCCATGCGGTCACAGGGAGAACGTACAAACTCTTTACAGGCAGTGGCGGGGACGAGGACAATCATAAGTTAACATATGAAGCGTGATGGAATATTTTCCATTCCTCTGGGCAAGTTCAGCTCCAAAATTCATAAAAATCTCATCACTATCTTCTCCTTGAAGCCAAGGAGGACGAGAGGTGACCTGATAGAGGTGTATAAGATGAAGAGAGGCATTGATCATGTGGATAGTGAAAGGCTTTTCCCCAGGGCTGAAATGTTGCCATAAGAGGACACAGGTTTAAGGTGCTGGGGAGTAGGCACAGAGGAGATGTCAGGGGTAAGTTTTTTACTCAGAGAGTGGTGAGTGTGTGGAATGGGCTGCCGGCAACGATGGTGGAGGCAGATACGATAGGGTCTTTTAAGAGACTTTTGGATAGGTACATGGAGCTTAGTAAAATAGAGGGCTATAGGTAAGCCTAATAATTTCTAAGGTAGGGACATATTTGGCACCGCTTTGTGGGCCGAATGGCCTGTATTGTGCTGGAGGTTTTCTATGTTTCTATGTTTACTATCCTGGGCAAAGTTTGATGGGCAGTCCATCCATCACTCTGAACAGTTGTGTCTGCATTGCCATAGCTGTAGCATGCACAATGTGTCCAATGCATGGGTGCCACTCACCTGATCTGGATTAGCAGCACCTCCCAAAACCCACCAGGGCGGTGGGCTAATAGGAGCCCCATCACTTGTAGCTTGCCCAGCACACAACGCCTTGACTGAGAAGCTGTTCTCAAAAGTTCAAAGTACTTCTTAGCTAACGAGTCTCTGGATGCACCCTCACTGTAAGGATCAGAGGGTCGGTGTAACCTTCTCCAGGAGAGCAGGGAATGGGCCTTGTTGTGAGGAGAGGCCTAGACAAGGACCCAAGCACTGGAGTATCCAAGACTGGAATCATAGACACGATTCCGAGACTGAGAAAGAACAGGGTTCTTGACTAGGCGTTGAACAAGAACCTGACGAGACTAGATGAGAATCCAAACAAGATTGAACTCCTAAATGCAATCACAGACTGAACCAAAGTTGGGCTGACAACCTGAGTTCAGGTGCTCCGAAAACATCCGAACCTTGGCGTCAAAACATGGCCGCCATTTAGCAGAGCGGGGCTGACTCCTTAAAGGAACAGCGGCAGTTAACCGTACTCCGGAGAATCAGAGCGTCTAAACCCCGGGTGTGCATGTCATGTCAAAGACACCCATAGCTTGGCAGAGAGTAATAAGTGAGTCACACTGTGCGCGGCTGCTTTGACAGTGATCTTCTGGTCCGGGGGTTGTCAACGCTGCTCATTATTGCTTTTACGCTACTGTCAACTGTTTTAATGTTGTGCATGATGCTAAATCATTAAAAGGAGCATTGATGAATTGACTTACCAAGGACAGTGGCCTCAGCCCAGACTCACAAGCCACTGGAAGGTCTGTCTGCAGTCCTGCTCTGGCAGGCATTGGGTGTGAGGCTCACCCCTTTCTCAGCCTCATTTCTCCAGTCACCGAGCGGAAGCAGACACACCACTCCATTCTAACCTAGCACTTGTACCAGTGCATAAGGTTATACGGAGACAACTGTTACAAACTGATGCACCAGGAAGCTATTAAACTCTTAATTCAGGGCCAAAGTGAATAACATCATGATATCCTCTTTACGAAGCTGCCATAATACTAATGATCAAAGTACATTTATTATCAAAATACATATACGAGGGGTGATTGATATGTTCATCGCCTAAGGTAAAAGGAGTCGATTTTAGAAAACCTAGCACATTTATTTTTCAACATAGTCCCCTCCTACATTTACACACTTAGTCCAGCAGTCGTAGAGCACACGGATCTCAGACCTCCAGAAAGTGTCCACAGATGGGTGATTGATAAGTTTGTGGCCTAAGGTAGAAGGAGATGAGTTATACAGCTCTCGTTACATGCACACGCATTTCAACTCTTTGAGTGATTATGCAGAAAGTTTGAAGTCAATAACTCATCTCTTTCTACCTTAGGCCACAAACTTATCAATCACCCAAATGAATTACTAACTGAGGAACTATTAACTTTAAAATTTTCTGCATAATCACTCAAAGAGTTGAACTGCATGTGCATGTAACGAGAGCCGTGTAACTCACCTCCTTTTACCTTAGGCCACGAATTTATCAATCACCCCTCGTACATCACACAACCTCGAGATTCGTCTCCTTACAGGCAGCCACGAAACAAAATCCCGTTTAAAAAAAAAGATCATCAGACATCCAATGTGCAAAGAGACAGATAGAGGAAAAAAAACAAATCATGCAAACAATAAAAGTAAGCAAATATCATTTAAAACAAAAGTGAGTCCTCAAACACGAAGCCCGGAGTAAGTCACGGCCTCAGCCTCAGTTCAGTGCAGACATTTGTATAAGAACTAGGAGCCGGAGTAGGCCATCTGGCCCATCAAGTCTGCTCCACCATTTAATAAGATCACAACTCAGCTCCACCTACCTGTCTTTTTACCATAACCCTCAAATCCCCTGCTCTACAAAAATCTATAGGTAGGTACTTGATGCTCAATATGGACCAAATGGCTTGTTTCTTCTCTCTGTTACTCAAGACTTCAACACTGTTTCAGGCTTTGTAAACCAAAGTATTATTTATTAAACACAGGTGCTCCCCAGGTGTTCAGCATGTATATATGGGTGAGCTTTCAGAAGAAAGGAGGATGGATTTGTTAGTTGCTGCAGAGCTGTCAGCATCTTCTGCTGTGTGGGAATTCAGTTTGTGGTCACATTTCCCACTTGTAAACCGTCTGGGTAACAAAACAGTTCACAGGAAGAGGAATAGCTCTAACCTGGGGAAGAACATTGAGGTTAGAATTAAGGAGTATTTTTGAACCTTGTTTTTTTTTCATATATATCTTCATTGAGATGCAGGGAAGAATGGGCTCTGCTGGCCTTTTGAGCCTGATAATGGGACGATTTGCAAAGACCAATTAACCTAGCAACTGGAGGAAACCAGAGCTCCAGGGGGCAACCCATGTGGTCATGGGGAGAACGTACAAATTCTTACACTCAACAGTGGGAATTGAACCTGCGTCGCTGGTACTGTAAAGCATTGTGCTAACCATTTCGCTACTGTGCCATTTGATTTATAATTTTGTTTAACAAAAATATCAAATAAAAAAAATACCTGCACCCCAAAGTCCATGGCCTTTGTGGAAATGGCTGCCTTAGACAGATTTCACAACAACATTGTTCAGGAGGTGTTTGGTATGTTGGTCTTCGTTAGTCGGGGGACTGAGTTCAAGAGCTGTGAGATAAAGTTGCAGCTTTTTAAAAATCTGGTTAGACCGCACTTGGAATATGCTGCCTGGCCTACTGTGTTCCACCAGCATTTTGTATGTGTTGATCTTGGAATATTCTGTTCAGATCTGGTTGTCTCTTTATAGGAAGGATATGGAAGCTTCAGAGGAGATTTACCAAGATGTTGCCTGGACTAGAGGGCATGTCTTAATGCGGATAAGTTGAGCGAGCTAGGGTTTTATTCTTTGGAGCGAATAAAAATGAGAGATGTCTTGTTAGAAATGTACGAGATGATAAGAGGCGTAAGTAGAGTGGATAACCAGAGACTTTCTCCCAGGGCAGGATTGGCTTATACAAGGAGGGTGATTTTAAGGTATTTGGAAGAAAGTATGGGGAGATGTCAGAGGTAGACCATAAGACCATAAGACAGAGGAGCAGAATTAGGCCATTCAGCCCATCGGGTCTTCTCTACCATTCCATCATGGCTGATTCCGGATCCCAATCGACTCCATACACCTGCCTTCTCACCATATCCTTTGATGGCCTGACAGATCAGAAAACTCAATTTCTGCTTTAAATATACCCACGGACTTGGCGTCACCTTTGATGCCTTGGTAGTCTGTGGTAGAACATTCCATAGATTCACTGCTGTCTGGCTCAAAAAATTCCTCCTTACCTCTGTTCTAAAAGGTCAGCCCTCAATTTTGAGGCTGCGCCCTCTCGTTCAGGATATCCCCCCCATAGGAAACGGCCTCTCCAGCTTAGCTGGTCATTTCAACACTCAGTGGATTTCAATGAGGTCCCCCTGCATTCTTCTAAATTACAGTGAGTACAGGCCCAAAGCTGCCAAATGCTACTCAAATGTTAACTCTTCATTCCTGGAATCATCCTCGTGAACCTCCTCTGGACTCTCTCCAATGACAACACATCCTTTCTGAGATATGCAGCCCTAAACTGTTGACAATACTCCAAGTGCAGCCTGACTAGTGTCTTATGAAGGCTCAGCATTATCCTCTTGCATTTATATTCTATTCCCCTTGAAATAAATGCCAACATTGCATTTGTCGTCTTTACCACAGACTCAACCTGTACGAATAAAGATTTCTTGTTTTGGGCTGACACCTTCTTGAGTCCTGAGGAAGAGTCTCGGCCCGAAACATTGACTGTTTATTCATCTCCATTGATGCTGCCTGACCTGGTGAATTCCTCCCGAGTCTTGCCTAGGAATTACAAATGTCACAGTTATGCACCGGCTGAGGGGTTGACGGAGGCAGTGGCTGATATTTACAGTAGGTGAGCGTTAAACACCGGGGCACAGAAGGCTGCAGCTCAGATGTTGGTGAATGGTCAACAGGCACAGGGTACTCGATGGTCATGGTGGGCCGAAGGCTTGTTCCAGTGCTGTATAATATTGGTGACTCTGTGGTTTAATGATAAATTCTGCTGAATAATAGCTTTCACAGATGTTTCAAAGATTCAAGATTCAAGATTCAAAAACTTTATTGTCATTCTAACCGTACATCAGCTCTGCAGGGCAGAATGAGACAGCGTTTCCCAGGAGCAGTGCAATCATAGCATAACAAACACAACACTAAATAATAAACATAACAATAAACAGTAAAACACAACAGCCACAAGTCAGTTAAAAACAAGTTATAAGTGTCCAAAGCAGAGTCAGGTAGAGCAGCTATTTAGCAGTCTGACTGCCTGAGGGAGGAAGCTGTTTAGTAGCCTTGTGGTTTTAGTTTTGATGCTCCTGTAACGTTTACCTGATGGCAGAAGAACAAACGGTTCATGGAGAGGGTGTGAGGGGTCTTTAATGATGTACCGTGTCGTCTGGAGGCATCGACTCTGAAAGAGGTCTTGAACAGAAGGTAGGGAGACCCCAATAACCACCTCTGCTCCCCTAACCACCCTCTGCAAGGCTTTTTTGTCAGCAGCACTGCAGCTGTTTGTAATACATGTCAGAAACTGACAAATCGGTGTATGAACCAACTGAAAACACCCCCCTCCACTTTCCACAGGGATCGCTCCCTCCATGATTCCCTTCTCCATTCATCCCTCCCCACTAATCTTCTCCCAATACTTATCCCTACAAGTGACCTAAGTGCTACACCTGCCTATAAACCTCCTCCGATCTGTGTCTGTCCATACACAGACATGGAGTTTTCTTCACTGATGTTTCTTTTAACCATTCAGACTTGCTAGCCCAGAGCTGAACTCCCAAACCTGGACGACCGGTGGACCATTCTTAGCCTGGCCACTCCCCTTTGAGCCGCTTGGCAGGGGTGACCCTACCAGGAGCCAAAGCACATGGCCAGCATAGCTCTCTGGGTCATTGGAGCACCCAAGGCTCCGAACCCAACCACCAGTTTGTGGTCCTCTTAGAGGGTCAAAGTATGAGCATGTTACCATATTGTACCCTGAGATTTCATTTTCTTGTGGGCTTCACAGTAAAGCAAAGAATTACGGCAGAATCAATTAAGCATTACAGACAAAGACTGACAAACAACCAATGTGCAAGAGAAGCCAAACTGTGTAAATACAAAAATAGTAATAATATTCAGACTATCTGTTGTAGAGTCCTTCAAGTGAGTCCATAGGTTGTGGAATCAGTTCAGTGTTGAGGTGAGTAAAGCTATCCACATGGGTTCAAAGCCCTGATGGTTGAAGGGTAAGAATTGTTTCTGAAGCTGGTGGTGGGGTCGAAGTCTCCTGTATCTCCTTCATGGTAGCAGTGAGAAGAGGGAATAGTTTCAGGGACTAGATGGTGGGGTCCTGCTTTCTTGTGGTGGTGCTCCTTGTAGATGTTCTCAATAGTATCAGGAGCTTCCCCTGTGACGGACTGGGCCAGATCGACTGCTTTTGGTAGGCTTTTCCATTTTTGGGGCATTGGTATTTCCATACCAGGCCATAATGCAACCTTCTGAGCTGTTAGACATGCATACTTTCAGTAAAGATTGAAGATAAAGATTTGCTTTGTTCGTCATGTGTACTCGGAAACATCAGAGCATTCAGTGAAATGCACCGTTTGTGTCAAATATGCGCTGGGTGCAGCCCGCAAGAGTGTGGTGAACTACATATACCTGTCTGGACACGCCCCCCTGCTGACTGCTCCTGTGGCTCCTCCCACAGAGTATAAAGGCGATTGGAGGCACAGCCCCTTCCTCAGTCTCCAGGATGTTGTGTGGTGGTCTCTTGCTGCTTGTGCTTTCTTCCAGCCAATAAAAGCCTACCTTAACTCATGTCTCAGAGTTATTGATGGTGCATCAAAGAGTCAGCATGCTTCCAACGCCATTATGGCATGCTACAACTTACTAACCCTAACTCGTACGTCCTTGGACTGTGGGAGGAAACACACAGTCAAGGAGAGAATATACAAATGCCTTGTAGACAGCAGCAGGAACGGAACTTCAATTCCTCACAGCGTAAAGTGTTATGCTGGGTCAGGCAGCACTGGGGAGAGTGACACAGAGCTACCATGCCAAAGGGTCTGTTTTTCACTCCACAGGCACCACCTAACCTTTCCAATGCTTGGTGTTTTAATTACAAGTTTCTATCATCCATGTATTTCGCTTCTACATAATCTGACCTGCCATGGGAATCCATATTTTGCAATTAAAGCTGGAACTGGAATGGGAGCAGGTCCCAAACTCCAACTAGAGAGAATCTGCAGGTGCTGGAAATCAAACCAACACGCATACAATGCTGGAGGAACTCAGCAGGCCAGGCAGCATCTATGGAAAAGAATGAACTGTCTATGTCTCAGGTCAAAATCCTGCTTCAGGACTGGAAGAAAAGATGAGATCAGAGTAAGAAGGTGGGAGGGGGGAAGGGGAGAAAGAACTACAAAGTGGTCGGTGACAGGTGAAGCCAGAAGAGGGGGGAGGGATGAAGTAAAGAGCTGGGAAGTTGACTGGTGAAAGAAATACAGGGCTGAAGAAGGGGGAATCTGATAGGAGAAGACAGAAGACCATGGAAACAAGGGAAGGGAAAGGAACACCAGAGGGAGGTGATGGGCAGGTGAGGAGAAAAGGTGAGAGAGGGAAAAGGGAATGGGGAATGGTAAAAGGAGGGGAGGGGGCAATTACCAGAAGTTTGAGAAATTGATGTTCATGCCATCAGGCTGACGGCTACCCAGACAGAATATAAGGTGTCGCTCCTCCAGCCTGAGTGTGGCCCCATCGTGGCAGTAGAGAAGGCCGTGGATGGACATATCAGAATGGGAATGGGAAGTAGAACTGAAGTGGGAGGCCACCGGGAGATCCCACTTTCTCTGTAGGTCCTCGGCAAAGTGGTCTCCCAATCTGCATGGGCTCTCACCAATATACAGAAAGCCACTCTGGGAGCACTGGTATACAGGGGCCCACTACCAGTGTGGTCTCCTGTAAATCAGTGAGGCCCGGCAAAGATTGGGACACCGCTTCACCAAGCACCTACACTCTGTCTGCCAGAGAAAGCAGGATCTCCCAGTGGCCTCCCATTTCAATTGGAAGATAAGGAATTCTTCTAACACCTGAGAAGTCCGCTTCAGCAGTCTGAGAACTGTAGGATAGAAGGTGTCCTGGAACCTATGCTGGATTCAATAATGCAGTATGTCCTAAGACACAGACAAGGAGAAACCTATGGATGTAACTTTTGGGAATTTACTATCCCGGAGAGCTGTGGTTTCTATTCAAGCTGGAAGATAAATGGACTTTCTATTGGCGAATCAAGAATTCTAGCATCAGATGGGATTCAGAGGTTGCCAGATCAGACACTTCTGATCTGAAAATGGGGAAAGGTTTGATACTCCTGGTAACTGTCTCCAGCTTTTATTTCTCATGTTCCCAAGCTTTGTTCTCCTGCTCTTTTACCTCTACAGGTGGTGGTGACAAAGCCCAGAACTGTCTCAGACATAATTGAGGAAAACTGCTACACATTAATCTAAATTACTGCCTCCATTAGTCAACGCAGAGCATCTGCATTCCACATTACCTTCTATATTCCCACAGTCACAACTGATGTGTCCTTTGCCATAATCAGTGACCACACTTTTCCCTATAACCTTCAGGTCTGTTATGACCAGATACTTGTCCAGCTGCTATCTATTATGTTTCTATCTAATTGTCTCCCTTGTCTCCGCTCCTCTACTGAACATAGCTCCATGGGGAGCAGAACCCTGATCCAGTGCCAAAGTCCTCTTCTTCAAAGGAGAAGTTGTGCAAGGAAGTCACGGCATTTTCACCCAGAATACACACACACTGACACAACCCGGCCAGCAACCAGAATCAGCAGTCCAGAGCAACAACCCTTAGAACCTCCAAGCTCAATCTTCAGTGAACGTAGAGCTGTCAGTGTGTGTGTGTGTGTGTGTGTGTGTGTGTGTGTGTGTGTGTGTGTGTGTGTGTGTGTGTGTTTAACTCTGTGTGTGTGTGCACGCGCACGTGCCTACCTCAGAGTGCTTACATGTGTGTAAGTGTCCATGTGTGCCTGTGATTATGTACATGTGCATCTATGTGTCTGTGTGTGTGTTATGTCTGTGCTATAGGAGTCTGTGTGTGTGTGTTATTGGTGTGTTATATGTGTATGTATATGCATGTATGTGTCTGTGTGTGCCTGTGTATATTGGTGTGTGTCTGTCTGTTTCTGTATATTGTGTGTGTGTGTGTCTGTCTGTGTATATTGATGTGTGTTTATGAAGTGTGCATTGCATCTTTATTTTCTATTTACTCGTTAAAGGCAGTGTGTGTGTGTCACTGGCTACAACAAATACTGTCCTGATCTGATTGAGAAAGTGACAGGAAATTGTTTCATCGGACCATGAGAATACATTCTACTGTATATTACATATATTTGACACTTCCTGAGAACAAAGAGGGCCCTGAATGTCCAAGGTTACACGTTGTATCAGAGGGATAGGAAGGTCGGCAGTGGCGAGGGTTGGGGGGGACATGGCTCCACTGGTAAAGAATGGTATCTAATCAATAGAAAGACTTGGCAGAGAATCATAAGATGTTGGATCCTCGTGGGTTGAGTTAAGGAACTGCGGGGGTAAAAAGACCCTGATAGCAGGCCTCCAAACAAATGCTGGGATGTTGACTATAGATTACAACAGGAAATAGAAAAGGCATGTGAAATGGGCAATGTTATGAAAGTCATTGGAAATTTCAACATGCAGGTACATTGAGAAAATCAGGCTGGTGATAGATCTCAAAGGAAGTTTGTTGAATGCCTATGAGATGGCTTTTTAAAGCAGTTTGTCTTTGAGCCTACTAGTGGATCAGCTATACTGGATTGGGTGTTATGTAATGAACTGGAGATGATTAGAGAGCTTGAGGTAAAGGAATCCTTAAGAGCCAGTGATCACAATATGATTGAGTTCAACTTGAAATTTGACAGGGAGAAGGTAAATCCTGATGTTGCAGTACTTCAGTGGAGTAAAGGAAATTACAGTGGTATGAGGGAGGATTTGACCAAAGTAAATTGGAAGGAGCTGTTAGCAGGGATGACAACAGAGCAGCGATAGCATGTGTTTCTGCGTAAAATGATGAAGGTGCTGGGTAGAAACATAGAAATCTACAGCACATTTCAAGCCCTTTGGCCCACAATGTTGTGCCAACCATGTAAGCTACTCCAGAAACTGCCTAGAATTTCCCCACCACGTAGCCCTCTATTTTGCTAAGCTCCATGTAGCTTAAGAGTCTCTTAAAAGACCCTATTGAATCCACCTCCTCCTCCTTCGCTGGCAGTGCATTCCATGCACCCATCACTCTCTGTGTGAAAAACTTACCCCTGACATCCCCCTAGCACCTACTTCCAAGCAATTTAAAACTATACCCCCTCATGTTAGCCATTTCAGCCCTGGGAAAAAGCCTCTGGCTATCCACATGATCAATGCCTCTCATCATCTTATACACCTCTGTCAGGTCACCTCTCATCCTCCGTCGCTCCAAGGAGAAAAGGCCAAATTAGCTCAAACTACTCTCATAATGTACGCTCTCCAATTCAGGCAACATCTTTGTAAATCTCTTCTGCACTCCATCTATAGTACCCACATCCTTTATGTAACGAGCTGACCAGATCCGAGCACAGTACTCCAAGTGGGTTCTGACCAGGGTCCTATACAGCTGCAACATTACCTCATAGCTCTTGAACTCAATCCCATGGTTGATGAAGACCAATACACCTTTCACCTTCTTAACAACACTGTCAACCTGCGCAGCAGCTTTGAGTGTCCTATTGACATGGACCCCAAGATCTCGCTGATCCTCCAAACTGCGAAGAGTCTTACCATTAATATTATATTCTGTCTTCACATTTGACCTACCAAAATGAACCACTTCACACTTATCTGGGTTGAACTCCATCTGCCACTTCTCAGCCCAGTTCTGCTTCCTATCAATGTCCTGCTATAACCTTTGACAACCCTCCAGACTATCCACAACACCCTCAACCTTTGTGTCATCAGCAAACTGGCTAACCCACCCTTCTACTTCTTCATGCAGGTCATTTTTAAAAATCAGAACAGATTTCCAGAACAGAACCCTGCAGAACACCACTGGTCACCAACCTCTATGGAGAATATGAACCATCCATAGCTACCCTTTGCCTTCTGTGGGTAAGACAATTCTGGATCTACAAAGTGAGGTCTCCATGGATCCAATGCCACATTTCTTTCTGAATAATCTTGCACAGGGAACCTTATCAAATGCCTTACTGAAATCCATATACACTACATCCACTGCTCTACCTTCATCAATGTGTTTTGTTACATCCTCAAAGAATTCAATTAGGTTCATAAAGCACGACCTGCCCTTGACAAAGCCATGCTGACTATCCCTAATCAGACTATGTCTCCCCAAATGCTCATAAATTCTGCTCTCAGGATCTTCTCCAAAAAACTTGCCCACCACTGAAGTAAGATACACAGCTCTATAATTTCCTGGGTTATCTCTATTCCCTTTCTTGAACAAGGGAATTTGCAACCTTCCAGTTCTCTGGTACTTCTCCCATCCCTATTGATGATGCAGAGGCTCAGTGATCTCCTCCCTCACTTCCCACAGTAGCCTGGGGTGTATCTCATTCGGTCCCAGTGACTTATCTAACTTAGTATCTTTCAAAAGCTCCAGCACATCCTCTTTCTTGATGTCTATACACTCGAGCATTTCACACAGTTGCCAAGGTCCTTTCCACTGTTCCTATTCTCACATGGCTCCTGCTCTTGCTCTTCACATACTTGTAGAGTGTCTTGAGGTCTCTCCTAATCCTGCTCACCAAGGCCTTCTCATGAGCTCTTCTAGCTCTCCTAATTTCATTCTTGAGCTCCTTTCTGGCACCCTTGTAACTTTCCAGAGCTCTAGCAGTACCTAGTTTCTTGAAACTTCCATAAGGCTTTTCTTTTCTTCTTAACTAGATTTCCCACACCCTTTGTACACCATGGTTCTTTTACCCTACCATCCTTTCCTTGCCTCAATGAAACATACCTACGCATAATGCCATACAAATCTTCCCTGAATATTTGCCACATTTCTGCTGTGCATTTCCCTGAGAACATCTGTTCCCAAGTTCCTGCCTAATAGCTTCATATTTCCCCCTACCATGATTAAATGTTTTCCCAAACTGTCTGCTCCTATCCCTCTCCAGTGCTATGGTAAAGGAGATAGAGTTGGGATCACTATCTCCAAAATGCTCTCCCACTGAGAGATTTGACATCCAACAAGGTTCATTTCCCAAGTACAGCCTCTCCTCTAGTTGGTTTATCTACATATTGCATCATGAAAACTTTCCTGAACAAACCTAACAAACTCCATCCCATCTAAACCCCGTGCTTTAAAGAGTCAATATTAGGTAAGTTAAAATCACCGATCACAACAACCCTATCATTGTTGCACCGTTCCAGAATCTGCCTCCCTATCTGCTTCTCAATGTCTCTGTTACAGTTGGCGGGGGGGGGGGGGGTCTATAAAAAACACCCAGTAGAGTCATTGCCTTCCTCACTGTTTCTGATTTCCACCCATACTAACTCAGTAGACAATCCCTCCATGACTTCCTCCTTTTCTGCAGCCATGATACTATCCCTGATTAGCAGTGCCACTCCCGCACCTCTTTTGCCTCCCTCCCTGTCCTTTTTCGAAACATTTAAAGCCAGGCACACTCAGCAGCCATTCCTGCCCCTGAGTCATCCAAGTCTCTGCAATGGCCACAACAACGTATTGATCCACATTCTAATTCCATCCGCCTTGCTTATGATACTCCTTGCATTAAAATAGACACATCTCAAAACGTCAGGCTTAATGCATCCTTGCTCTATCATCTGCCTATCCTTCCTCACAAACTCCCTACAAGCTGTATCTACTTATGGTTCAAACTCCCCATCCTCTGCCTCTTGACTTCAGCTCTCACCCCCCCCCCCCGGCAAATCGAGTTTAAACCCTCCCCGATAGCATTAGCAAACCTTCCCACCAAGATATTTTTTCCCCTTCATTTCAGGTGCAATCTGTCCCACTTGTACAGGTCACCCCTTCACCAGAAAAGGTTACAAAGATCCAAGAACTTGAAGCCCTGCCCACGGCACCATCTCTTCAGACACTCATTCATCTGCGCTATCTTCCTGTTTTGACCTTCACTAGCTCATGGCACTGGGAGTAATCCAGAGATTGCCATCTTCAAGGTCCTGCTCTTCAGCCTCCTTCCTAACTCCCTAAACTTACTACGCAGGACCTCTACCACTCTCCTGCCTATGTCATTGGTACCAACATGTACCACAACCTACGGTTGTTCACCCTCCCTTCAAAAATGTACTGCAACTGCTCAGAGACATCCTGGACCCTAGCACCCAGGAGGCAACACACTATCCTGGTGTCTCTTTTGCTGCTGCAGAATCTCCCATCTGTCCCCCTAACTATCAAGTCCCCTATGAGTATTGATCCATCTGACGTCACCCAAACATTCTGAGCACAGAGCCAACCACAGTATTATTGGTCTGGCTGCTGCTGCCTTGCCCAGATAGGTCATGAGGATGTGGGGAGCCTGCAGAGGGATATAGATAGGTCAAGTGAGTGGGCCAAGGTCTGGCAGATGGAATACAACATTGGTAAATGCGAGATCATCCACTTTCGAAGGAATACTAGAAGAGCAAATTATTATTTAAACGGTGAAAGATTGCAGCATGCTGTTGTGCAGAGGTACTTGGGAGTGCTTGTGCATGAATCGCAAAAAGTTGGCTTGCAGGTACAACAGCTTATTAAGAAGGAAAATGGAACGTTGGCCTTTATTGCTAGAGGGATTGAATTCAAGAGCAGGAAGGTCATGCTGCAACGATACAGGTGAGGCTGCACCTGGAGTACTGTGTGCGGTTCTGGTCTCCGTACTTGAGGAAGGATATATTGGCTTTGGAGGCAGTGCAGAGGAGGTTCACCAGGTTGATTCCAGAGATGAAGGGGTTAACCTATGAGGAGAGACGGAGTTGCCTAGGACTATACTCTCTGGGATTCAGAAGAATGAGAGAGGATCTTATAGAAACATACAAAATTTTGAAAGGGATATATAATGTTGTGTTCTTTATACATACCGTGGGTTACTCATAAAGAGACATATTCTGGAAGAACATAACTAGAACTTTTACTTGACAGCAAACAACAACCACGTTTTAACCAGACCAGTTTCTCAATCATTCTTTCATTTCTGTGCGTGCTCCAAACTATGTCCAATCATGTTCTTACACGTGACACGTGATATCACCACATCTTCCTTTCCTTAAAAAGAACAATTAGCAACATTAATCGAAGCGAATGCATAAATTAACACGTCTCTATCAGTCTCTCCGGGGGTTCACGAACACAAGTAGACCTTCTAAGTGGTTCACACAGAGTTCTTGCATTTTATTATTTTCATGTTTCATCTGGTCTGCATCATTTAACTGAAACTCTGAAGCTGGCTCTTTCTTAAGGTCTTTGCGAAGAACATGCAATTCATTCATTAACTGTATTATCTCTTTTTTATGCTGAGACTTCATCATTTCAATAAAACTTCTCAATTCATTCACGTGCTTTCACTTCTTCAGTTGGTTCCTGATTCTTGTCACTCTTTGGCTTCAGCAAGTTTCGCTTTGGTGGCGATGCTTTGTCAGATGCTGGTAACAAAGGGATGGGCCTGGGATTTTTCTTTATGACTTATTTTACTTTTGTCGTGTTGGAATCAAATTCTGTTCTCTCTTGCTCTTTCATCAAGCCACTGTATTCTGACTCTGTCACTGTCCAAGAATAACACTCTTTTCACCAAATTCAGCCTCCCTCAGGCAGATAAACTCAGTATTGACAGTATGCTTTTTGGCTCTACCACAAATGAAAGCATGTGCACCATATTTTTGTGTGATACCTTTGCCACATATGGTCCTTTAACTGGAATGTCTGCACCTGAATACCCGGTCACTTTTATATTTGTCTGATGTAACTTTGGTCCTGACTTTAATGCATTAAACTCAGATTCTGCAAGAACATTAATTTGTGCTCCAGTATCCAGTTTAAACAGAATATTGTTTTGGTTCACTTGCAATGGCATAGTCCAGTCATTCTTACTTTGTTTATTTTTACAAAGCACATCAATATAAAACTCTGTCCAATCATGTTCTTACATGTGACATGTGATATCACCACAGATAAGATAGAAGTAGGAAAGTTATTTTCATTGGTGGGTGAAACTAGAACTCGGGGACATTGCCTCAAGATTCAGGGGAAAAGATTTAGGATGGAGATGAGGAGAAACTGTTTTTCCCAGAGAATGGTAAATCTGTGTAATTCACTGTCCAGGGAAGCAATTCAGGCTTCTTATATTTAAGATACAGTTAGATAGATTTTTACATAGTAGAGGAATTAAGGCTTATGGGGAAAAGGCAGGTAGATGGAGCTGAGTTTACGGACAGATCAGCCATGATCTAATTGAATGGCGGGGCAGGCTCAATGGGCCGGTTGGCCTACTTCTGCTCCTATTTCTTATGTTCTTATGTCATCCCCCTCAGCAGTATAGAAGGGGGTACCTGTTGCTGAGGGGAATGGCCACAGGGGGACCCTGCACTAACTTCCTTCTCCTTTTACCTCGTTCAGTATTCACCCATCTACTCCCCAAATTCTGCACTCTAACTACAGGCTCAAAAGTCATACCTATCAATTGCTCTGCCTCCCAGATGATCCTAAGTTCATTCAGCTCCAGCTCCTGCTCCTTAATGCAGTCTTTCAGAAGCTGGAATTAGCTGCACTTCCCACAGGTGTAGTCATCGGGGAGACTATCAGGTTCCTTGAATTCCCACATCCTACAGGAGGAGCGTTCCACGGCCATATCTGCTATCCTGCCTACATTGTACAATGGGTAACCAAGACCGAATCTTCTACCCTGTTTCTTTGGCCTCAGTCTCTTCTCATTGAAGCCTCTTGAGTCAAAGCATGACACTCCTACTCTCACTGCTGGCCTACTCCCAACAATGGCTGCCCCACTTGCCCCTCCTGTTTTGGAGGCCCCAGTCAGATGAAAATAAAAATGAAGAAATACTCAAATGACAAACAGTACAACTGTGGCTGACAAGGGATATCAAAGCTAATGTAAAAGCAAGAGAGAGATTATACAACAAGGCAAAAAATTTGTGGGAAGATGAAGGATCGGGAGGCTTTTAAAAACCTACAGAGGGGAACAAAAATAATCATTAGGAGAGAAAAGATGAAATATGAAAACAAGCTAGCAAAGAATATCAAAGTGGATAGTAAAAGTGTTTTCAAGTATGTAAAAAATCGAACAAAGAGATGAAAGTGTATATAGGACTGCTAGTAAATGAGGCAGGTGAAATAATAGCAGGGGACAAGGAGATGGCAGATGAACTAAATGAATATTTTGCATCAATCTTCACTGTGGAAAACAATGGCAGTGAGCCAGATGTTGAAGTGTGCGAGGGAAGAGAAGTGAGTGCAGTTACTATTACAAGGGAGAAGGTGCTCAAAAAGCTGTAAGACCTGAGGGTACCTAAGTCACCCGGACCAGATGAAATGCATCCCAGGGTTCTGAAAGAGGTAGCGGTAGAGATTGTGCAGGCATTAGTAATGATATTTCAAAATTATTGGACTCAGGCATTGTGCCAGAGGACTGGAAAATTGCAAATGTCATTCCACTCTTTAAGAAAGGAGGAAGGCAGCAGAAAGGAAATTATAGACCAGTTAGCCTGACCTCAGTGATTGGAAAGATGTTGGAGCCAATTGTTAAAGATGAGTTCTTGGTGGCACAGGACAAGATGGGACAAAGTCAGCATGGTTTCTTAAGGGAAAATCTTGCCTGACAAACCTGTTTGAATTCTTTGAGGAGATTACAAGTAGGATAGATAAAGGGAATGCAGTGGATGTTGAGTATTTGGACTTTCAGAGGGCCTTTGATAAGGTGCCACACATGAGGTTCATTACCAAGTTAAGAGCCCATGGCATTACAGGAAAGTTAATGGCATGGTTAGACATTGGCTGATTGGTAGGAGGCAGCAAGTGAGAATAATAGGATCCTTGTCTGGTTGGCTGCCAGTGTCTAGTGGTGCTCTGCAGGGGTCAGTGTTGAGACTTCTTCTTTTTATGCTGTATGTCAATTATTTAGATTAGTGGTCGCCAACCCGTCGGCCATGATCGACTGGTCGATCTTTGAGACTTTCCCAGTAGATCCCAAAAAAGAAGATAAATACACAAACACTGTTGAGAGATTGTTTCTGGGTTGCAGGGTTTTAGTTTCATCCTTTCTGCCCAGTGCGCATGCGTGTAGCTCCCCCGCACTAAACAGGGTAATTCAGTGGTCCCCAACCACCGGGCCGCGAGGAAACGATATGAGTCAGCTGCACCTTTCCTCATTCCCTGTCATGCCCACTGTTGAGCTTGAACCCAGGCGCGGTCATCAGTCACCCAAACGCAGTGATACCCTCGCGCCAGAGATCACTGGCCACCTCTCGCGGCCGGCGGGAAGTGCCGATGCTACAGGCCTGGGGTGTGGGCAGATGGGCGCCACCTCTAAACCTGTTCACCACACCGAATGTTCATGGGGAAGCCGGTGCTAAAATATTCGCAGACGACCCAATTCGGGCTCAGGGTTCTGTAAGTATCAGAGCAGCTACCGCACTGCGATCTACTGAAACAAACTTCTGTCGGCCGGTAGATCCTACAAGGGGGGTGGGTGCGCCCTGTCGCACTCCTCGCTCGGTCGGTCACTCTCTCCGGACTGCGACCGCCGCGGCCCCGGCACGGGGACCTCCGGTCCTGACCTTGTCCTCTCACCCCACCCGCGACCAGCCAAACCTGGCCAAGGTGTCTGACGGTGGGCGGGCGGGAGGCTGGAGTTTGGGCCGGGAGGCTGTCCAATGAGGCAATGAAGCCCTCAAAACTGCTTCAGTACCGAGTCCAAGCACCCTGCACATAAAGACAAACACATTTTTTCAGTGGGAAAAACACAAGCAAGCAGAACAGAAGCTAATTGCTGAGAGCCGCGAAAACTAAATTGCGGAATAGACTGGACATAAGGAACCTGCTTCGAGTATCGCTGTATTCCCGTCGTGTTTAACACCACCCCACCTCCCATCGGCCGGTTCGCAAGAATATTGTCAATATTAAACCGGTCAGTGGTGCGAAAAAGAGTGGGTACTCCTGGTGTTCATACATTATTTCTACTTCCGGGTTGTGGGGTTTTACTTCCGGTCTTTTTTGCCCTGATGCTCATGCATGTAACTAATCGATCTGGCCTTTCACTAAGGATGAGGTAGGGGATCTTGGGCTTAAAAAAAGTTGGTGACCATTAATTTAGATGATGAAATAGATAGCTTTGTTGACAAATTTGCAGATGATTTGAAGGGCAAGTAGTGTTGAGGGAAAGGTAGACTGCAGAAGGATTTAGACAGATTAGGAGAACGGGCAAGAAAGTGGCAAATAAAATACAATGTTGGAAAATGCATGGTCATGTACTTTGGTAGCAGAGATAAATGTGCAGACTATTTTCTAAATGGGGAGAAAATCCAGGAATCTGTGAGGCAGACAGACTTGGGAGTCCTTGTGCAGAATACCCTGAAGGTTAATTTGCAGGTAGAGTCAGTGGTGAGGAGGGCAAATGTCATGTTAGCATTCATTTCAAGATGTCTAGAATACAAAGGCAAGGATGTGATGCTAAGGCTTTATAAGGCCCTGGTGAGGCCTCACCTTCAGTATTGTGAACAGTTTTGGGCTCCTCGTCTTAGAAAAGACGTGCTGGCATTGGAGAGGGTCCAGAGAAAGTTCACAAGGATTATTCTGGGAATGAAAGGGTTATCCTATGATGAATGTTTGATGACTCTGGGTCTGTAGTCGCTAGAATTCAGAAGGCTGGGGGGGGGGGAAATCTCATTGAGACCTTTCAAATGTTGAAAGGCTTAGACAGAGTAGATGGGGTAAAGATGTTTCCCATGATGGGGGAGTCTAAGGCAAGAGGGCACAACCTGAGGATAGAGGGGTGTCCATTTAAAACAGAGATGTGGAGAAATTTCTTCAGCCAGCGGGTAGTGAACTTGTGGAATTTGTTACCACATGAGACCAGGTAGGTGTATTTAAGGCAGAGCTTGATAGGTTCTTGATTGGATACGGCGTTAGAGGTTACGGAGAGAAGGCCGGGGAGTGGAGCTGAGGAGGAGAAAAAAGGATCGGCCTTGATTGAACGGTGGAACAGACTCAATGGACCAAATGGCCTAATTCTGCTCCTGTGCCTTATGGGCTTAAGGAAGTAATAAATAAATAATACTAAGAACATGAGTTGCAGAGTTCTTGAAAGAGAGTCCATAGGTTGTGGAATCAGTTCAGTTTTTGGATGTCAAGTTAGCTACCCCCGTCACCTTTGATCCCCTGATGAGGACTGGCTCATGGACCTCCATTTTCTTCCTCCCGGAGATAATAGTCAGCTCTTTGTTTTTGCCAATATTTAGTGGCAGCACTCAGCCAGATTTTCAATCTTCCTCTTGGATGCCCAACATCCTATAATAAATATGTATTTATCAGGCAGCACACACTACAGACGCAGTAAATCTGCGAAAGAGGGTGTGAATCAGCTGGCAGACAGGGTAACAGTCAGGCAAGCTCTGCCCTGCTTGCTTTTGTCTGGCGGGACTTACTGATAGCAGTGAGCCCAGAGATCCATATCACCATCCTGATCTCTGTCACTCTGCAGAGCTGCTAATTTTTATCTTTAAGCAAGTATTTGTCTTTCAACAAGTTAAATAATACATCTCCAGAACAGATCCTATTCCACGTAGCTACTAATCACATTTAATACTCTCTCACATTTTGTTTAAGGCTCATTAATTTGTGCACTTGTCCTCTGTCTTCAAGTTGATTGCTTGTACTCGTCATTTTCAAAGCTTGGATTATGTGTCCTCACATATTTTTGTTCATCTGCCGCAGCCTAAACTGATCACACCAAGGGGATTTGAGTCCTTGATTCTGATTCCTCAGCAGTGCACCAGCCTTCCTCTGAAGGAGCAGTGGAGAAAAAATGTCCATAGTGTCCTGCAACTCACCGTGATGGGTTTGACCAAGATGCAGTGACCTCCTCTAAAATTCTGAAAGCACACCCCTCGAATGAGCAATGTTTCATTTGCTCCTACAGTATTCTATCATCAGGAGAATCCATTTCCTCCCGAGTGTGTCAGCTGACAGGAGGAACAAGGTCTGGAGATTTTCCTTAGCTCAAAAGTCACCTGGCATTATCAAATTTCACAGATAGAGGTTCAACAGAAGAAACAGGACACGTGGCAGAACGTACAGCAACTTCTGACAACCCAACCAGGGTATCTTCGGCAAGTGTACGGTCATCGGGGAACACTTCCACACTAAGTCACGTTGCTCAGTTCTATCTCAGCCATGTGATCTTCAGGCTTGACTGACAGTAGGATCATCCAATCACATCTTGGAAGAGTGATGCATTGTAAAAGATGATGTTTCTGCAAATCTAAGCAGTTTCTTTCAAACTCATTGAGGTTTTTTTTTTATCTCTATAAATGAAGACTTGCCGAGATAACTTTTCCACTTTTGGCCCTTTTTCATTACTCCTTCAGTGCTTTAAGAGGTAGGTCATGGCTAGAATTAACTCCAGTCTCAGTAAGGACCTAGACCCGCTGCAATTTGCTGCAATCGCCACAATAGGTCTGCAGCAGATACAATCTCTTTGGCTTCTCAGACAGCCTTGGATCACCCAGACAATGCAAGTACCTACGTGAGGATGCTGTTCATTGACTACAGCTCAGCATCGAACACCATCATCCCCACAGCCCTGGTCAAAAAGCTCCAGAACCTGGAGCCCCTGTACCACGCTCTGCAACTGGGTCCTTGACTTACTAACCAGAAGACCACAATCTGTGCGGGAAGGAAATAACATCTCCTCCCCAATAACAATCAACACTGGTGCCCCTCAGGGATGTACGCTTAGCCAAGTGCTCTACCATCTCCATATCCATGGCAATGTGGCTAAGCACAGCTCAAACGCCATCTATAAATTTGCTTAAGATACAACCATGGTTGCCAGAATCTCAGATGGAGACAAGGGGACGTACAGGAGTGAGATATACCAGCTAGTTGAGTGGTGTCACAGCAACAACATTGCACTCAATATCAATAGGACCAAAGGACTGATTGTGGACTTCAGAAAGGGTAAGACAAGGGAACACACACCAGTGTTCATAAAGGGATCAAACGTGGAAAGAGTGAGTAATTTCAAGTTCCTGGGTCTCAATATTTCTGAAGATCTAACCTGGACCCAACACACTGATGCAGCTATAAAGAAGGCAAGACAGTGGCTATATTTCAATTGTAGTTTGAAGAGATTTGGTATGTCACAAATTTCCACATATGTCGTTGTCGTCATGGCTGTCCCACGAGGTCGAGGATGATGATCTTTATTACGTTGATCTACTTATGGGCTCTCAAGTGGCTTATGAGTCCAATCATGGCTTTGAAAGTTCTTCTGCATTCAGGACAGGTAGTTCCAGATGACAGATCGGGCTTTGGTTGTTGCTGCCTCTCTTTCCATTTTCTTCACTTTTCTTCCAATTCTGCACATCTGTTGGCTTCAGAAGTTGCTGTTCCTTCTCAGATAACGGTTTGCCAGAGTTTCCTGTCCTTGGCATTGATTGCCCAATTGCTGATGTTGATATTACATTTCTTCATGTTGGCTTTTAAGGCGTCTTTGAATCTCTTCTGTTGTCCGCCTCTTTTACGTTTGCCTTCTTTAAGCTGGGAGTAGAAGATTAGTTCCAGCAGACGTTTGTCTTTCATCCGAACAACATGACTGCTCCATCTTAGTTGGTTCTTGTTGACGTAGGCTTCGATGCTCGTTGTTTTTGCTTCATTTAGCACACTGACGTTGGTTCTTCTATCTTCCCAGCTGATATTTAAGATGTTTCGAAGACAGTATTGATGGAACTTTTCAAGTGCCTTCATATGTCGTTGGTATGTTGTCCAGGCTTCTGATGCATACAGGAGCATTGGGATCACCACTGCTTTGTACCCTAACATTTTGGTGTCTGCTCAGATGTCACGATCATGAAAGATTTTTGTTTGGAGACGTCTAAAAGCTGTACCACGGCATTTGAGATGATGTTGGATCTCATCATTAAGGTTGACATTGGAGGAGAGGTGTCTTCCAAGGTACGGAAAGTAGTGCACGTTTTCCAGGGTTGTTTCACCAAGTTGAATTGATGGTTCTATCCGATTTGTCTCAGTTGATGATGGTTGGTAGATGATCTGAGTTTTCATGGAATTGATGGTAAGTCCAAGTTTTGTGTATGCTTGGTTAAAGGCAGCCAGAATCTGTTTAGGTAGTTTTCTGAGAGAGCTGCAACACAGTTGTTATCTGTGTATTGGAACTCAATGAGGGAACTTGTAGATGTCTTGTTTTTGGTCTTGAGACAGGCAAGATTGAAAAGTCTGCCATCTGTTCTGTAGACGATTTTGATTCCTGGGGGTAGGTCGTCCTTGATAATGTGGATGATTGTTGCTATGAAAATGATGAACAAAGTTGGGGCAATCACACATCCCTGTTTTACTCCTGATCTAACTTGAAAAGGCTCACAGTTACTGTTGCTGACCATGACTGTGGCAAGCATGCCACCGTGGAGGAGTCTCAGGATTGGAATGTACTTTTCAGGATATCCATAGGTGGATAGGACATCCCATAGGAGTTCCCATGATACCGAGTCAAAGGCTTTGGTGAGGTCGATGAATGCCATGTACAAAGGTTGAAGTTATTCACAACATTCTTCTTGTAGTTGTCGCATTGTGAAGATCATGTCGATCATTCCACGTGATGGTCTAAAACTGGTTTGTGTCTCTGGAAGGATCTTCTCGGCTAAAGACTTGAGCCGGTTGTTCATGATGTGGGTAAGGATCTTTCCTGCTGTTGCTAACAGGGAAATTCCACAATAGTTTCCACATTTGGATCGATCATCTTTCCTTTTGTAGGTGGTAACGATTGCTGAATCTCTAAAGTCTGTTGGTACGTCTTCATTTATGCACATCATGATGAGAAGTTGAAGCGGGTTATCTCCAATTTTGTAGATCTCAGCTGCTATTCCATCGAGTCCAGCGGCCTTGTTGTTTTTCAAGGTTTTGATGGCTTCCTTGACTTCTTCAAGTGTTGGTATTTTGCTTAGGGAGTCATCAACGGGCTGTTTTGGAATGTTGTTAATCACATTCCTGTCAATGAGACAGTTTGATTTAGAAGATCATCAAAGTGCTCCCTCCATCTAGAATTGATGTCAGCATTGCTCTTTAGGATGGTTGAACCATCTTTGCTTTTGAGAGGTGCTTGACAATGAGTAGATGGGCCAAAGATAGCTAGAGTTGCATTGAAAAAGCCTCAAGTGTCATTGGCATCTGCTAGTTGTTGGATTTCCTGAGTTTTCTTCCTCCACCATTGGTTTTTCAGGTTTCGGGTGCTCTTCTGGACTGCAGCCTTGCATTCCTGATAGCATTTCCTCTTGGTAGCCAATTGTTGGTCATTTTGTAAGGTGATGAAAGCTTTTCTCTTTTTGGCGATGAGTTGTTGGAGTAATTTGTTGTTATCATCGAACCAATCCTGATGTTTTCTCCTCTTGAACCCAGTTATTTCTTTGCAGGAGGTGATAATAGCATTCTTCAATTGATTCCAGTGCTCTTCTACAGATGGTGGGATTTGTTGAGGCAGTTGTTCTTGAAGATTTTGCTGGAACTTCTGTATATGGTTGATGTCTTGAAAGATATCAACATTAAATTTCTTAATAGTGTTCTGATTTTGGTGTTTCCTTTAGGGCCGAATCTTCATTCTTATGGTGGACAAGATGAGTGGATGGTCTGTCCAGCACTCGTCAGCACCATTAACAGCTCTTGTTATCAGTACATCTTGTTGGTCCGAAGACCGTATGATGATGTAGTCGACGAGGTGCTAGTGTTTGGAGTGTGGATGCTGCCAGGAGACTTTGTGCCTGTTTTTCTGGTGAAATAGGGTGTTTGTAATCACCAGGATGTGTTCAGCACATTTGGTGAGGAGGAGTGTTCCATTGGCGTTGACCTTGCCAACTCCTTCCTTGCTTATTATTCCAGTCCAGAGCCTATGATCTTTCCTGACTCCGGCATTAAAGTCTCCCAAGAGAATGATCTTGTCATTGTTGGGAACAGAGGAAAGGACGTGGTCAAGTTGGGTGTAGAAGTTCATTTTTACTTCATCTTCAGCGTCCAGAATTGGAGCATAGGCGCTGATGACGGTGGTGTGTTGGTTCTTGACAAGCTGGATCCGCAGAGTCATGAGACGTCCGTTAATACCCAACGGTTGCTCTGTCAGCTTCTGAAGTAGGCTGTTTCAGATGGTGAAACCTGCTCCATGAATCCTCGGTTGTTCAGGATCAAGTCCTTTCCAGACAAAGGTGTATTGACCTTGCTCTTCCTGTAGTTGCCCTTCTCCAGCTCTGCGGGTCTCACTCAGAGCAATAATGTCAAAGTTGAATTTTTGGAGTTCCCGGGCAACAAAGGCAGTTCTCCTCTCAGGTCAGTCTGAGTTTGGGTTATCCATCACAATCCGTATATTCCAGGTTCCAAATTTCATAGTTTGACTTCTCGATGTTTCTCGACCACATGATGGTGATCCCTCTGGATGTGGCTCTCCAGAGAGGATGGGGTGAAGCAGACTATTTTAAGCGCACCTTTTCTAGCTCCTTCCCACTGCAGGAGGAGCAGAGTGGATCCTAAATAGGCCTGCTCAGACGTGAACTCTGCTGCCAAACAACTTTCCTGCTTCTGTCCAAAAGTTGAGCGACTGAATCAAGTATTCACCGTTTTTGTGCCGTTTCTTGCCTAGGAGCTTCCAGCCATCACATTGCCTGCTCCCGTTGCCCTCCCCCAATCGCCAAAAGACTTGAAGAAGTGGCCCACAGAGTGAAGATGCCTGTGCGTGTATTTGTTTAACGTGTACTTGACGTTGCACTCCAAGAAGCACACAATACTTCACAAATCAACCCACTGATTCCAATGGCATGGAAACCACAATGACTGGAGCTGATGGATTTGTCGCTGCCTTCATCCGCCTTCACGGCCGTTGAGTTCAAAGTAACTTTGTCCCCATGTTCCGCTATTGAGGTCTTGGTTGGATTGTTCTTTGTCAGGGATCTCACCCTTGACCTTACCGCCATGGGTGACCCTACTAGGAGCATAGCTCCAGACGGCATCGCTCTCAGGACCACACAAGCTTCTCCCCCACGACAAGGTGACAATCCACGGAGAAGTCCACATACGTACCGTGCAGAGCATTCTAACTGGCTGAGTCACTGCTGAGTATGGGGACTGCATCGGATTGAAAAATGCTGCAGAGAGTTGGAAACCTGTTCCATCATGAACAATAGTCTCTGTAATATCCAGGACGCCTTCAAGGAGCAATGCCTCAAAAAGGTAGCATCCATCATTAAGGACCTTCATCACCCAGGACATGCCTTGTTCTCAATCCAGCAGATTCCTGAATGGACATTGAACCCACAAACACTACCTCACTTCTTTTTTTTATTTCTATTGTTTCACTACTTATTTAACTATTTCATATATATATATAATCACTGTAATTCAGTTTTTTTCTATTATTATGTATTACATTGTACAGCTGCTGCAAATACAAGAAATTTCATGACATATGCTGATGATACTAAACCTGATTCTGATTCTGAAACTAATACAATCATCATCAGAAAAAGCTGGAAGTGTTCAACACGTCAGGCAGCATCTATGGAGCAAAAACTCTCTCACTGAAACCACCTGCTGAACATGTCCAGCACTTTCTGTGGTTTTTATTTCAGATTTCAGCAGCCCCATCTTTGTCTCACTTTGACTGTACTCTCTCTCTCCAACCAGTGACTAGGACGGCTCAGCACATCGCTGGGATAAAACTTCCAGACGAAGACAATCTGCACTCACTTGATGCCTACGGCACGCTTGTAGCATCATTAAAGGCCCATCCTATCCGGGACACTGTCTGCTCAATCTCCTGTCATCTGGTAGGAGATACAGAAACACCTTGGCCAAGACAGTTAGACTGAAAAACAGCTTCTTCCCAACAGCAGCTGAATAATGCAACAACCTGACCTCCCAATGGCCTTTGAGGGCCATGGGCTATCAAAGTCCATCAGTATATCACGGGTAAAGCACTCCCAACCATCGCGCACATCGACATTAACATTTGTCATTGAAAAGCAGCACCCATTATCGAAGATCCTCACCACCCAGGCCGTGCTCTTTTCTCACTGCTGCCATCAGATAAAAGGGACAAGTCCCCCAGGACTCACAACACCAATTCAAGGACAGATACTACCCTCAGCTACTGGACTCTTGAACAAAAGGGGATAACTACAGTCATTCTGTTTCTTGTGTTCCTACAAGCAATTGTTTCACTTTGAGGACTCTTTATCTAGTTACTTCATGCTCGCGTTTTTATTTCTATCTCTTTATATTTGCATTGGCACAGTTTGTTGTTCACTGATTCTGTTTACAGTCTCTGTTCTACAGTATGCCCACAGGGAAAAGAATTCAGGGTTGTACGTGGTGACGTATGTTTACTCTGATAATAAGTTTTACTTTGAACTTTGAACACTTGTTGCATGTAAATTTGAGAATTTATTTGTTTATTATTTGCTTATTTATCTATTAATTAAGCCATACCGCATACACTGTAAGTACCTGTTCTGCACGGACTGGTGTAGCGCCTCAACCTTATTCTCTTCAACAATAACAATAAAGTCCTATTCTCTACTCTAATGTACCACCCAATGGTTAGTTCACCACTGCCATTTATGACAACAATGAAGGTCCTCCATCACTGTCTCTCCTTGGCCACCTTTTCTATTGTGCCCCAGGTAAAGATCAGGGTCCTCACTTTTTGCCTTGCTGGTACGGCACCAAGTTGCCTTTGGTCTCTTGAGTTTCCTCTGCTCTTCAGGAGCCCAATGAAATGTTGTCTTGTTGATGGAGTTGGCCTCTCTCCTCATCATGTTCCCAATCCATCCCTCATGATGATTGTGGCCATGTCCTCTGAAGGAGTAAGGCGTGGTTGGAGATCTTTCTTGGCCAGAAAAAACGGAGGATCTTTTGGAGGCTCGTGGTGTGGAGTGACGACAGCTTGGCAAGGTCATTTTCTGTCACGTGTCAATATTCTGCCCTGTGCAAGCAGTGGATAGAACACAGGCTTGATACAGCTTCACCTTGATGTGGACGCTGTGCTTGGTTGACCCCTATAGGTTGGACATTGATTTGATACCACCCAATACCCTCTGAATATTCAATCAATTGTCCACAGACCCGGCTGTGATGTATGAGTATATATGTACTTATCTGACAAATTTAAGAGGTCAGATGGTGCAGTGCTTCAAGCCCAACATTTGTAAGAAGATCATTGTGGGGAGAGTTACAGCAAACATCCTAAGTAAAAGTGTTTGTGACCAGTAGAAATTTTTGTAAGTAGGATTTATCCCAGCATTATGCAAGTTTCCGAGGACATAACTTCACTCAATCTCACTCACCCCATCACTTACGTGTTCCCACAACCTATGGACTCACTATCAAGGACTCGTCATCTCACGTTCTTGATATTTATTGTTTATTTATTTTCTTTCAGGCATCCTTTAGTCTCGCGAGACCATAGATATGTGCCTTGGAAAGTTTCCAGGGCGCAGGCCTGGGCAAGGCTGTATGGGAGACCGGCAGTTGCCCATGCTGCGAGTCTCCCCCCTCCACACCACCGATGTTGTCCACGGGAAGGGCAAGGGCCGATGCAGCTTGGCACTGGCGTCGTCGCAGAGCAAAATGTGGTTATGTGCCTTGCTCAAGCACACAACTCGCTGCCTTAACTGAGGCTCGAACTAGCGACCTTCAGATCACTAGACCAATGCTTTAGCCACTTGGCTATTTGCCAACATTTATTTATTTATTTATTTATTGATCGTTACTATTTTTGTTGTCTTTTGCACTTGTTAGGCTATTTTGTTATGTGACTTTTTTATTGATTCTATTGTGTTTCTTTTGTATTTATGGTGAATGCCTGCAAAAAATGACTTTCAGGATAACATATAATGACATACGTATACTTTGATAACAAATTTACTTCGGACTTTGACATATTTGACACTTAAATTTACCACGGCCATAGCCTGGGTTGACAACACTCAGAGTTGGTCAGTCAACAGCAAACTGGAAGCCTAACAAGTAACCCTTCCCAGGTTAACCAAGTTCAAGTTAAAGATTATTGTCATCTGACTGTACGTACTGTATATACAACCAATGTTCCCCTGAACCGTGGTGCAGCCACATTCAGCACGTAAACCAAAATGTCACCATTAATAAGTTAATAAAATCTAGTTCAAAGTTTATGTAGTACAGTGCAGCACAACTAAACAGCTCACTGGCCTGGAGCTGAGACCTCAGTAGTGGCAGGTTTTCGTTAGTCTCACAGCCTGAGGGAGGAAGCTGTTACCCAGTCTGGCAGCTCTAGTCCTGATGGTAGCTTATCAAAGAGACTGTGGTGGAAATCCTCAGCAATGCTTTGAGGCTTCATCTGCAGCGCTCCCGGTAAGAATGACAGATAGTGGGGAGGGAAACCTCGGCGGCCCTCTGTAGGGCTTTGCGGCCTGATGCCTTGCAGCTTCTGAGTCACACAATGATGGCAGCCAAACAGGGTGCATTAGGTGGCTCCACAGGGCCGGTTCTCTTTTCAAAGACTCACCTTTTGGTGTGTGCACAGATTGGCAGTGTTGTGGATAGTGTAGACTATTTTCAAAGGATATAGATCAGTCGTAGATATGGACAGAGAGACGGCAAATGGAATTTAACCCAGCCAAGTGTGAAGTGCTGCACTTTAGGAGATCAATGTAAATGAATGGTCCTTTGTTAATGGAAAACTCCTCAACAGCACTGATATGCAGAGGGACATTGGACATAAATCCACAAAAGTGACTGTAGAGGCGGATGGGGTGGTAAACAGGTGCATGGCATGTGTGCCTTTATTTGTCAAAGCACTGAGTTCATCTTAGGAAGTTATGTTAGAGCTTTATAAAGCTCCAGTTCCGCCACATCTAATTGTATTCAATTCTAGTCCCAAGGGTTCTCAGTGGCTATGCCACCCATTTATACCAATCCTCCACTAATCCCGTATTTTTCCAACACTCCCATCAGTATCCCCCCCCCCCCCATCTACCACTCACAAGGGGAATTCACAGCAGCTGATTACCCTCTCTTTAGCTGCTCCCGAGTGTCCTCACGCTAGAGTGACCCCTCTCTCCCTCAATGCTGTAGCGAGGTTTAATCGATGCAGGTTGTAAATTTGGACTCTCAGGTTTATAATTGATCTGTTTCTGGTCACTCCGTTGCTTTGGGATGATTTTTGAATGCGGGTAGCCTGCAGGTACTGAACTGAACTGGAAAACGCCTTTTGATTTTGTGTTTCATGTTCTGCGTCGTCGCTCTTTTTTTGCGGCAGTTTGCTGGGCTTTTTTGCATGGGGAGGAGGGGCTTTGTTGTTTTTCTTTGAGTGGGCTGGTTCCAAGTGACTGCCTGTGGGTCGGACGAATCTCAAGATGTACTGTATACGTACTTTCATGATAAATACACTTAGAAATTTGAACCTGCTGACTTGCACGTGTTGGATGTGAGAGGAAACTCGAGCACCCAGCAAGGGTTAGAATCCACATCAGGTTTAACATCACGACCATGTGACATGAAACCTATTAACTTGTTGGCAGCAGTACAACGTAATACGTGATAGATATAGAATAAATTTACAGGAAGTATATAATATATAATAGTTACATTCAATAAGTAGTGCAAAGATAAAAAGGTAGTGAGGTAGTGTTCATGGGTTCAATGCCAATTTAGAAATCGGACGGCAGAGGGGAAGGAGCTGTTCCTGAATCGCTGAGTATGTGCCTTCAGGCTTCTGTACCTCCTACCTGACAGTAGCAATGAGAATATTTGACCTGGGTGATGGGGGTCCTTACTGACGGATGCCACCGTTCTCAGGCATTGCTCATTGAAGGTATTCTGGATACGACAGAGGCTAGTGCTCAGGATGGGGCTGACTGATTTAACAACTCACTGCCGCTTATTTTGACACTATACATCAAGTCAAATCACTTTTTATTGTCATTTCGTCCATAACTGCTGGAACAGTACACAGTAGAAATGAGACAACGTTTTTCAGGACCATGGTGCTGCATGAAACAATACAAAAACTACACTGAACTATGTAAACCAACACAAAAACTACACTAGACTACAGACCTACCCAGGACTGCATAAAGTACACTGAACAGTGCAGGCATTACAATAAATAATAAACAAGACAATAGGCGCAGCAGAGGGCAGTAGGTTGGTAAGTCCGATGACTTGGGGGAAAATCTGTTACATAAATAAACAGCTGAATGGCGGCATCTGGGATTCTGTCCATTTCTGTACTCCTGCCGAGTATTTTGTTGCCACAGATGTAGTCCAATTTAATGGCCACTGGAGAGCAGAATGGATGGGAGAGCTGGCCAGCTAGGACTTACTTTTTTCCCGGCACGGACTGCTGCCCGCTCGCCTCGGTTCCGCTTCCTCGCAACACCGCTTACGATGTCCCCACCTCTGGCCACTGGCATCAGGCGACTCTGAGGACTTCAGGCCCGATTCCCTCAGCAAGCCGAGGTCGCGCAATCTAACCAGCAGATTTTCATGAGGGTTTGTTTTTGGGCGATCTCTGTATTGTAGCAGGCGATGGTAGATAGTCACTCCCTTGCCCTAAACCCAAATTGTGCCTTAAAATTAAATTAAAAAACGAAATTAAAGTAGCACCAGATCCAAAAGGCCGCGCCACCTTCATTAGCTTCACCCCCCCCCCCCCCCGATATTAAACAATAAAAATGATCTCCATGGCACTTCTGTAGAAATTGAGTGTTTCAGGTGACAAACCAAATCTCCTCAAACTCCTAATGAGACATGGCAACTATCTTGCCTTCTTTATAGCTGCACCAATGTGTTGAGGCCAGCTCAGGCCCAGGAGCTTATTAACACCCAGGAACCTGCAAACTCCACACAGACACAGGATCAAACCCAGTGCCACCTCAGATAAACGCAAGCAGTCACCGTTTCAGTTGTCCCTTCCCTAAATTCCAATCTTTTTCTTCACCTCTTGAATCCTGACACATTACAAGAGCCAGCTCGAGGTAGCAGACTTATCTGGATACTGAGGAGCTCTCCCTAATTGAATATTTTAAAATGTCTGAGAAAGTCTGCCTCCCAGTCAACGCAAATTGTTGACTGAGCAGAAACGAAGAAAGGAAGCCTCGCAGTATAATCGTCAGGAATAAATCATTCCTGGCAGCACAAGCAGCTCTTCACAGACTACGCTACTTTCAAAGTGTAAAAGCGATTTGGAAGAATTCGTGGGACGAAGGACCCAGCATCATTCGAGATAGTTTAAAAAAAGATTCAATTAAGACTGACAGGTCTAATGAGCAGTGATAGATGGGCAGGGATTTACAGAATGGAAAGAATAGAACGCAGGATTTAATTTGACTCCCACAATGTCGTATAAACAATGAGATGTTCCTCATTGTCAGGTTCTGAGTAGTGTTATTAGATGAGGGGTTGTGTGCAATTTCAGGTAATCATTTAAGCAATAATATAACAATATATAAAGGTGATCTGCTAGATAAGTTACTTAAAGTTCCAACACATCCATAGTATAAACCCTGGAAATAACATTTGAACATGCTGATGTATTTTCTATGAAAATAGATCCCTGAGTGGGAAAAGTGGAACAATGTACTAGCATCAGCAAATTTTTAATATCTCAATTTGACATTGTCTTGCGTCCTTAATGAGGCTGGTCTGCAAAACAGCAGATGTATTTTTAATATCTAAATGTCTCCGATGGTGCACAAGAGCTGTCTGGGCTGTGAATGGGCCTGAATCTGAATAGGCGATGCCTTGTTTTGTATGGGGGAGGGTGCACCAGAAACTTGAGTAGGAACATGTATTTCATCTGTAAATGAAAAACCACAGGCTGGGGTAATCTGAAATAAGAATAGCAGAGAATGGTGAAAAACTTAGCAAGTCGTGCAGCATGCCTGGAGTGAGAAACAGTTAGTGCTCAGGCCCGGGACCTGAGAGTTAGTCCAGGTATGAGAGAAGGTGGGACAAGGCAGTGAAGGGAGTACCTCCGAGAGGGTGAAATAATAAGGCAATTAAGATCAACTAATTGTCTCCACAATGTGTTACAGTCAGACTACACAGAATAACAGAAAAGGGAGAAAGGATGGCAGACTGAAATGGCCATTTCTCATACAGAGAGAAAGATCAAGTCATTTAAAGTTGGGACATTCAATATTGTGCCTTGACATGCCGAGACAGGAGTTATTGTTCTTCAACCTTCTGTTGGGTCCTGTGTAACAGAGCAAAGGGCACAGGCAGTGGTCAGACAGGGAGTGTGATGGTGAATTAGCATTTGCTTCATTGCTGAACCACCATGGGTTAAACCTTCCTCCTTCAGCAAACCAAGCAATTCCGCAGATGACCAAACTCTTGAGCAGCTCTCACAAATTACTGAAGGAACATGGCAGGTCAGGCAGCATCTATGGAGGGAAATGAAAAGTCAATGCTTCAGGCCAAGACCCTTCATCAGGATTAGGAAGGAAGGGGGCAGACACCAGAATAAGAAGGTGGGGGAAGGAGGAGGAGTATAAGGTATGGGGTGGTGGGGGGGGGGGGGGGTCGCTGCACAGAATCAGAAAAAGCTGCAGAGGGCTCCCAGTCCCATCATGGGTATTGACCTCCCCAGAACTGAGGACATCTTTAACAGGAGATTACTCAAAAATTTGGCATCGTTAAGAACCTCCTTCACCAACGACATACCCTCTTCTAATTACTACCTTCAGAGAGGAGGCACAGGAGTCTGAAAACAAACACTTAACCTTTTAGGAACAGATTATATACACTGTCTATACCATCAAATAACACTTAATACTACTGTGCTAATGCGCGCTAGGTTCCCAACCACCTTCCTGTTTTAACCAATATCCAGTACAGTACTGTACCTTCCTTTCCCGTCCTGATGAAGGGTCTCAGCCTGAAACATCGACTGTTTACTCATTTCTAGAGATGCTGCCTGGCCTGCTGAGTTCCTCCAGCAGCTTGTGTGTGTTTACAGGATGTGTTTTGTTTTAAGAGCAGTGACATAGCTGCTTCACGGTGCCATTAAGCTGAAATTTAGCAGCTGAATTGTTCAAGTCATAACAAACAGAATCAGGCTCTGATAAAATCATGCGGAAGTCAATAACCGAGAAGGAGAGACAAAATTGATAAAGAAAAGAGCTAAATAAAGCTCACCAGGGACCAGGATCTATACTTAGATGTCCCAAAAAAACACGAGACAGGGAAGGTCCGGTTCTGCAAGCTGATTAACTAGGAACAATGAATCTTCTGAAAACTAGGCCATTCCATTACACAAGATGGGAGGAGATTGTTGTGTGTCACAGGGGAGGGATAACATCAGGACTGAATTCCTCAGGGCCAAGGGGCAGGCAGTCTCTCTGGAATAGCTCTGGCAACAGAATAATGGAACTGTAAGCAGCATGCACTTACGTCGCGGAAGTGACTCGATTTTCACATTCGGCATGTCACTCACTCCAAATGTGGTCCCAATGTTTAATCGAACCAAATGTAAAATGAATCTGGTTTAAAGGAACAGACTGAACTAAATGCAAAGGACAAATCTCCTTGTATACGATGCCCTGGAGATGCAACGTTATTGTTTTGTAGGTGTAGGACACCTCATTTCCTCTCTACGGGTGTCGTCACAAACATAACCCCATTATTTAAGAAAGGAGGGCAAGGGAAAACGGGAAACAAGTAAGAGTGATGTCTTAGTGGGGAAAAGGCTGGAACCTATTATTCTGGATTGATGGGGGCGGCACAGTTGCCAAGTGGCCAGTGCCATACTTTACAATATCGGGGAACTGGGTTCAATTCCCGCTGCTGACTGTGCATTCTCCAGGTGTCCACGTACGTTTCCTCTGGGAGCTCCGGTTTCCTCCCATAATCCAAAGACCTAACAGTTGGTAGGTTAATAGGTTGTCGTAAATTGTCCCATGATTAGGCTAGGATCGGGTTTCAGTCCTTTCAGCCTGAAGGGCTGAAATGGCCTACTCCATACTGTATCACAATAAATAAATAAATAGAGCCGTAAGTAAATAAAAATAGGATTGGGAAGATCAACCTAGATTCAAGAAAGGGAAATCGTAGAGTTGTAGAGTCATAAAGCACTACAGCACAGAAAAATACCATTTGGCCCATCTAGTCTGTGCCAACTATTAATCTACCTAGTCCCAGCAGCCTGCATCCAGACCGTAGCCCTCCATAACCCTCCCACCCACATACCTATCCCAATTTCTCTTCAATATTGAAATTGAACCAGCATCCACCCCTATTGCCAATCTTGGTGCATCCGCTAGTTTTGGCAAATTTGTTAAGAGTTATTGTTGAGGTTGTAGCAAGCAGGATGGATGTGGTATATTAGAATTTTCAGAGGATGTTTGATGAGGTGCCATAGAAGAGATTAATAAACAAAATTAGACTGCATAAGAATATCGGCTTGGCCCAGGAATGGTTAACGTAGAGAAAATTGAAACTAATAGAGTATCTATTTAGCTCATTAACAATGACTCTGTACTGAAATTTCACGTGGCTTGCCATTTCATTATCCATTGCCAGTTCAATCCTTCATCCATCATAGGCACACGAAGAGCAGAAATAAGCAGATCATAAATGCAAAGGTTTCTGCAGATGCTGAAAATCTAAAACAATACAAAATGCAGGAGGAACTCGGCAGGTCAGGTGGCATCTGTGGAAATGGATAAACAGTCAATATTTTGGGCCAAGTCCCCCTTCATCAGGACTGGAAAGAAGGGGGGAAGATGTCAGAATAAGAAGGTGGGGAGGGTGGAAGAGAAGGAGGACAAGCTCGAAGGTGATAGGTGAAACCTGGTGGGTGGGGAAAGTGGGGGGGGGGATAGATTAAGAATCTGGGAGGTGATAGGTGGAAAAGACAAAGTGCTAGATAAGAAAGAATCTGACAAGAGAGTAGAGTGGACCATGGGAGAAAGGGAGGGAGGGAGGAACACCGAAGGGAGGTGATAGGCAGGTGAGAAAAAAAGGTTAGAGGCTTGAGTGTGGAATAGAAGAGGGAATGGGGAGGGAAAATCAATGTTCTTGCCACCAGGTTAGAGACTACCCAGATGAGATATGAGGTGCTTCTCCACACCCTGACAGTGAACTCACTGTGGCAGTAGAGGAGGCCATGGATTGACATGTTGGAATGGGAATGGGGATTGGAATTTAAATGGTTGGCCACCAGGAACTCCTGTGTTTTACAGATGGAGTAGAGATGATCGACAAGTGGTCCCTAAATCTACATCAAATCTCAGCAACGAGGAGGAGACCTGGTTACAGTAGACAACCCCGACAGATTGGCGGGTGAAGTGTTGCCTCACCTAGAAAGACTAAATAGAGGTGAGGGAGGAAGTGAATGGGCAGGTGTAACATTTCTGCCAGTTGTAGGGAAGACAGGATCATTTTGTGGCTGTAATGCTGAGAAATGTTGTGATTTCGGCTACTCACAGTCTGTGCTACTGATCTGAACTTGACCCCAAGTAATGGACCCATGTTTGCCCCTGATGTAAGTTTGCGTGTCCATGCCTGTTGCGAGAAGAATGTGAGGAGGCCTCAAGGGGATATAGTCAGGATCAGTGGGCAAGAACATCACAGGTGGAATATATCATGGGAAAATGTGTGGTCATCCAGTGTAACACACAGAAAATGACAGAGGAACTCAGACGCCGGGCGGTATCTATGCGAAGGAATAAAGAGTTAACATTTCGGGCCGAGACATCATCAGGACCTAAACATTGATTCTTTATTCCTTTCCAGAGATGGTGCCTGAACTGCTGAGTTTCTCCAGCATTTTGCGCTTGTTACTCTGGATTTCCAGCATCTGCAGAATCCCATTTTATGTGCGGTCATCCACTCTGGTAGGACAGAAATAGAAAATGGCGAGAGACTGAAAGTCATTGTTATGCAGAGGAAGCTGAGCACGCTTGTACACAAATCACAGCACGTTAACAAGCAGCCTCAAATTTAGAATTACAGATCCATCATCGTCATAGTCATAGAGACAGAAACAGGCCCTTCAACCCAACATATCACTGTTAGCCATCAAGCAACCTTTAATATTAACCTCATTTATCAACCTATTGCCTTCAATGACAACTAAAATTATCTTTTGTTTTTCCAATAAAAATTGGTCATCCTTTCACCCCGCAGAGCTCTGACAGGATTGTTTCTTCTTCAACATCCACTGTTTATAGTTGAGGGGAGAGCACTTTGTGCAATTACTTTTATTCTGTCAGTCTATTTCCTATTTAAGAACTCTTGAAAGATCTGACACCAACTATCAAATCAATCTAATTTAGTATAATCTAGCTGCCTTTAACCAACCTATGGAGTGTTTAGATTTATCTGAAAATTCGCCAGAATCAGGTTTCATATCACCGGCATAAGTTGTGAAATTTGTTGTCTTTGTAGCAGCAGTATGATGCAATGCATATTAATAGAAAGAAAACACTGAATTACAGTAAATAGATATAAAATAGTTAAATTAAATTAGTAGTGCAAAAATAAAAATTAAAAAGCAGTCATGCAGTGTTTATGGGTTCGATGTCCATTCAGATATCGGATGGCAGAGGGGAAGAAGCTGTTCCTGAATCGTTGAACGTGTGCCTTCAGCCTTCTGTACCTCCTCCTTGTTGGTAGCAATGAGAAGAGGGCATGCCTTGGGTGAGGGGAGCCTTAATGATGGACGCCGCCTTTTTGAGGCATCGCTCCTTGAAGATGCCCTGGATACTATGGAGGCTGGTGTCCATGATGGAGCTGAACGTTGACAACTCTCTGCAGTGTTTTTCAGTGACCTGTTCAACTCTAGAGGTGATCAGAGTCAAGTCCAGTGACGTCAAGTCTGACCCATGTCTGTTGTGTCAGGTGTAGCACTCAAAGATGAACCATGTATTCGCTGTATTTTCTTACGACATAGGAAGATGTCATTTGACTTATTTGCCCCGTACCAGATGTCAGATCATTCCCACCCGCTCCACTCTATTGTGCTCAGTTTTTGTTGCCTCATCATTGGAAGAATGTAGAAGTCTTAGAGAGGGTGCAGAGGAAATTGATCAGGCTGCTGCCTGGCTTGGTGAGCCTATCTTATGAGGATAAGTTGAGTAAACTAGGGTTTTTCTCTTTGGAGGCTGAGAGGTGACGTGACAGAAGTATGCAAGATGTTCAGAGGATAGATCGAGAGAATAACCAGAGGCTTTTCCCAGAGTGGAAATGCCTAATACCAGGAGGCATAATTTTAAGGCGATTGGGGAAAAGTTTAGGGGAATCAAAAGAGGTAGGTACTTTACACAGGGCATGTGTGGAATGCCCTAACATGGAGGATGACTTATTAGGGGTAGGTGCATGGATGGTAGAAAAATGGAGGGCTATGTAAGAGGAAAGGGTTAGACTGATCCTAGAGTAAGTTAAAAATTTGACATGGCATCTTGCGTGAAAAGGCCTGTACTGCGTACTGCACTGTTCAAAACTCAGTAGCCACTTCATTAAGTGCATCTAGACACCTGCTCATTAATGCAAATAGCTAATCAGCCAATCATGTGGCAGCAACTCAATGCATAAAATCATGCAGACATGATCGGGGGTTCAGCTGTTGTGGAGACCAAACATCAGAACGGGGAGGAAATGTGACCTAAGTGTCTTTGACCGTGAAATGATAATAGGTGTCAGACGGGGTGATTTGAGAATCTCAGAAAATGCTGATCTTCTGGAAATTTCTTGCACAACAGTCTTTACAGTTTACAGTGAATGGTGTAAAAAACATCTAGTGAACAGCAGTTCTGTGGGCAAAAGCACCTTGTAAATGAGGGAGGGCAGAGAGAATGGCCAGACTGCATTAAGCTGATACGAAGGCAACAGTAACTCAAATAGCCCCATGTTACAACAACGGTAATTCCTTAGGCTTGTCATAGCGGGGTGGTCTGGGGATAAGCTCCATTACCTTTTAAATACTCCCAATATTGTGTGTCTCAAATTGCCTCTAATAACCAAGTTCAGCTCCTGGCTTTCACATGAAGCTTACCCACTAAGCCTAGTGGAAGAAGCCAGGAGAAGGGGCAAAAGTGGGTTACTGGCGCCTTAAAACCTGTTGCTTCAAGAAGATGGGACTCATCAGCCATGGTTGGCAGCTGATCTAGGAGAAGGAAAACTTGGATCTCAAACTTCCACAGCCTTGCCCACACATTGGGAAGGCTTTGGGAGTAAACCCCCAGGGAAGGATCTGGAGCTGGAGTTCCTAAGGCAGTCCAACACTGAACTGAATGCTGACTGGCACCTCCTGCAATGCTGCTGATGCAAATAGTCTGCTGTGTCTGCTGTTCCTTTGCATGCATCAGCTGCATGGAGAGAGGGAGTAACATGATGGAGAGAGGGAGTAACGTGATGGAGAGAGGGAGTAACGTGATGGGGAGAGGGAGTAACGTGATAGGGAGAGGGAGTAACGTGATGGAGAGAGGGAGTAACGTGATGGAGAGAGGGAGTAACGTGATGGGGAGAGGGAGTAACGTGATGGAGAGAGGGAGTAACGTGATGGGGAGAGGGAGTAACGTGATGGGGAGAGGGAGTAACGTGATGGAGAGAGGGAGTAACGTGATGGAGAGAGGGAGTAACGTGATGGGGAGAGGGAGTAATGTGATGAGGAGAGGGAGTAACATGATGGAGAGAGGGAGTAACGTGATGGAGAGAGGGAGTAACGTGGAGAGAGGGAGCGATGTGAGCAACAGATTGCTTCCCATATCGTACGGCCCAATACTACGTATTGGCTTGTGTATCATATCGACAGCTGGGACCCCACACCCAAGGTTGGCCCTGACCAGTGGAGGGCCTCAGAACAGTGGTATAAAGGTACAAGTCTGAATGCAAAACACAACAAACCTTGATAGTCTACAACGGCAGCAGATCCGAAGGATACACTCAGTGGCCACTTTATTAAATACCTAACGTACAATGTTCTGTGCTCTGTTCTCCTGCTTATTTTTCTGTTACCCGCCATCTCTCATATGCCCATCAGCTGCTCTCTGATTCACCCACCTATACTTAAAGGGCAATTAACAGTGACCGATTACCCATCCGGCAGGTCTATGGGCTGCCTGTGGCATCGGTCTTGCCTGAGGGAAACCCACACGTTCACAAGGAAAACATGCAAACTCCACAGTCTAGATCCCAGGCTGCTGAAGCTCTTGCACACAAGTAGACTGTCCTCACCTTCAAAGGTTCAAGTAATTTTATTAAGAAAGAAATAATAATAATAAATACATAAGCAACAAATATAAAAAAAAACGTGAGATGAAGAGTCCTTGAAAGTGAGTCTACAGGTTGTGGGGACATTTCCGTGACGGGGCAAGTGAAGTTATCCCTTTTGGCTCACGAGCCTTATACAGTAGTTGAGATGTCGTAACTGTTCCTGAACCTGACGATGGGTCCCGTACCTTCTTCCTGATGCCAGCAGTGAGAAGAGAGTGTGGTCTGGGTCATGGGGGTCTGGATCATGGGTGAGTGTGGTCTGTGTCATGGAGGTCTCTGATGATTGATGCTGCTTTATTGCAGCAACTTTCCAAATAGATTTGCCCGGAGGTGGGGAGGACCTTACCTGTGATGCACCGGGCCAGATCCATAACTTTTTGTAGGATTTTCCATTAGGCGACATTGGTGTTACCATCCCAGGCTGTGATTCAACCAGTCAGTACACCCTCCACCACACATCTATAGAACTGCGTCAAACCTAGGTGACATGCCGAACCTTTTCGAGCTTCTAAGGAAGTGGAGGCCTTGCCCTACTTTGTTCACAATTGCACTCGAGTGTTGGGCTCAGGGCAGATCCTCTAACATGATAACAACGAGGAATTTAAAACTGCTGACCCTCTCCTCCGATGAGGACTGGCTCATAGACCTCGGGTTTCCTTCTGCTAAAGTCTACAATCAGCTCCTTGGTCTGGCTGACATTGAGTGGGAGGCTATTGTTGTGGCGCCACTCAGCCAGATTTTGATTCTCCCTCCTATATGTTGACACGCCGCCACCTTGGATTTGCCCTACTGCTGTGGCGGCATCAGCAAACTTGGCTGTGGCATTGGAAGTGTGCTTAGCCATGGACAAACACAGATTGTGCTTAACCTTGATCAGCCAGCTTACATGCAAAAGGCTGCCACATTTTGCGTTGTGATTTTCCAAGACCAGGTAGTCCAATCTTCCTAGACTGGTGATTCATATTGCATCTCACACTATCTAATATCAGGCAAACGAAGTACAGAAAGCAACAAATGATCTAACTCTGTAAAAATTAAAATAACGTATAATTAGCACGAAGAAATGAGGAGCAATCTGTACTATTTGTGCTTGGATAATATGTCGTTATCTCTTTCCCTCCTGCTGCACCAGGGGAGTGTTGCATGAAATCAAATTCAGTCTTAGGTAGCCTCCAACGGGAGCTGAACTGGCTTCATTTTCCCAATGCGAAGAAATTCATCGCATGAAGGCCATTCTTGCCCCACACGATCTCGTAGGGGCATCAGCGTTGCACGGCGGGTAAGGCTGCTGGCTCCCAGCTCCAGTGACCTGAGTTTGATCGAGTGCTGTCCGTGTGGAGTTTGCCCGTTATCCCTCTGACGACAGTGGCTTCCTCCTGTATCCCAGAACTCTTTTGGTAGGCAGCTGTAAATTTTATTGTATTGAGATACAGTGCAGAGAGGCCATTCCAGCCCTTTGAATCGTGCCACGAGCAACCCTTGATTTGATTCTAGCCTAATCACCGGACAGGTTACAAAGACCAACCAGTATGCCTTCGGAAACCCATGCAGTGACAGAGAGAATGTACAAACTCCTTACGGGCAACTGCGGGGTTCGAACCTGGGTCACGGGTACTGTAAAGCATTGTGCTAACCACTACCGCAGCACCCATGCCATGCAACTTGCCCACAGAGTGTAGGTGAATGATCGAAGAGGGGACAGTTCAAATTTCAATTGTAGCACCCTTAAAAAAAGGGGACCGTCAAACAATGTGCAGAGAGAAAGAAAACAAATCGTGTAAACAATAAAAGAAAGCAAATAACTTTCCGAACTGAAGCTCCTGCAAGTGAGTCCACAGACACAAAGCTAGGCATCAATGCAGCCAATCTAGGTGCCATTCAGCTGCAGGCCACAGCCTCAGTTCAGCACAGAGATGAGTGAACACAGGCCTGCCACTGTCTTTCTGTCCTGACATCCTGACTTTTTCAATTTGGCCCGGCGCTTAAGTCGGCCAAATCTCAGGTCGCTCCTCACTCTTGGACCCAGGCTCTGTCACTTTCTTCGATTTTCAGGCCCGAGTCCTGCCGCCTCAATTCAGCCTGCCTGTCTCCAATCTGGCCTGGTGCTTAGGTTGGTCAAATAGTGTGTCATTTCCCGCTCTCGGGCCCAGGCCCCGCCGTATTGAATCTGCCTTCCCTCCGCTCACCTTGCCCTGGTTCTGCCGCACTGAATCATCTCCATGCCTGTTCCAGCAATGGCCAAGTATAGGCTCATTCCCCGCTCTCGGGCCCAGGCCCCTTCATCTCGATTGGGCCCATACCTGCCACGCCACAACCATCGAGACTTCCATTCACACCGCAAAAGTGCCGTCCAACAGGCAGCTCAAAAGCTCGACTCCGAAAGGTAAAGTTACAGGCTATTGATCACAGTGATCGATTCTGAGAAAAGGGAGCGTGATTATTAAAGTAATTTATAGTTTTTCTTCCTGTCAGCAAGTTGTCGCTGTGCTTCACCAGCACCATTGTACATGGAAATGTAGAAAGAATCAAAAGGGATTAGTAAATACGGTGTTTGGTGGTCCGTGCAGTCTGGGTGGGCCCGTGGGCTTGCTTCGGTGCCATGGGACTCTACGTCTAAGATTTGCACATTTTATTCTGTTTCCGAGATCCATTTCTTCTGATGGGAGAGAGCTGAGTTTCGTAACCACTGTTTTCCAAGCGCACGTTCTTTTGAGTTGCATGTTCAGCCTTTGCAGCTCCGAATGAGTTTCTACCCTGTCTGAGAGCTTCCTCCCTCCAGCAACAGCGGGTGAAGATCAGTGAGACAGGATCCAGGTTACAGGCGCAGAGACTGAGACGAAGAAAAGTCTGAGGAGCCCGGCCACAGAAACCTGTGGAGGTTATCTCTTCAATACTCTTAAGAAGAAAACAGGGGCAGCTCTGAAGTTCAGGGGTCAGTGCCACTCCCCCACAGATCTAGTACCTCAGCTTCAATTCCGACCTCGGGTGATGTCTGTGCAGTTTACACATCCTCTCTGTGAGTGAACTTGGTTCCCCCCAGTATCCCAAAGACATGTCGGTGGGTTAATTGGCCACTGTAAGTGAGGGACAGAAGGATCGAGGTAGTGTTGTTGGGCACGTGTGTGGGAGAATAAACGTCTCAGAGTTTCAGAGAAGTCAGGAGAAGGGTAATGGAATGTGTTTCTCGGAGACAACGTGAATCCAAAGGGCCAAATAGCCTCCTTCTGGACCATTGTAAGTTAATTTTCTACATCAAGTGAATTAGGTGGAGAAGTGGAATGTGATATTGTGATAGAAGGCTGGATTGAGCAGGGGAGCAGGTTCTCATGGTGAATTGCTTACCTACCACTGCTGCCGTTATCAAATTCAATTTCAAGTTTAATTGTCTCTCAAGCATACATATGAATACAGCCAAACAAAACAATGTTCCTCCGGGGTCGAGGTGGAAAATACATTACTGACAGCCACGTACAACACATAAAATGCTGTCCTGGAGCCATATTTCTGCAAGAACAAGGACACAGCAGATCTCATCATTCAACCACAGACCAACGCAATCCAGCTTGTCTCCCCCCCCGAGCAAAGACTAGAGGGCAGCACTGCCGAGGGGTCTGCCCAGCACGAACTCTCTCCCACTGGCTCTGGAGTCTCCCTCCCGGGGGAGGGGGGGGTCTGCAACCGGCTACCCTGTGGCATCCAAGCAACAGCCGAGGCCACACGGTTTCCCCTCCCGCCAGTCTTGCCAATGAATCGGACTCGCCACGTACTACATTCGCACCTTTTGTTTCTCTGAATTTCTTCACCAGCTCAAAGGGTGAATAACATTTGGTTGGAAGAAGGCTATAATAACAGTTAAACAAACAGCTGTTTGAAGTTAATGGCAACCATTCCATAACATCTTAAGACATGCAGTACTGTGCAAAATTCATAGGCATGTATAGTGGGAAGTGGGCAGGGAGAGGGGTATCATGGTTGGGAAAAAGGGAAGGGAGAGGGGAGGGAGCAGGAAGCAACAGAGAAACATTCTGAAATGATCAATAAACTATTTGTTTGGAATCAAATGACCTTCCTTGGAGTCTCAGGACTGGGTGTGTCTGCACTTGGGCCACTCCCTGACCATGGCACGTCTTCTCTGCTATCTGTCCCACATCCCTCCTGCAGATCTCCACACTTACCATTGCTCCTGCCAGGTTTAAAAACCTGCTTTTTGCTCCACGTTGACGAATACAGTACTGTGCAAAAGCCTTAGGCCCGCTAGCTATACAGTGGCATGCAAAAGTTCAGGCACCCCCTGGTCAATATTTCTGTTACTGTGAATAGTTAAGTGAGTAGAAGATGAATTGATCTCCAAAAGTCATAGAGTTAAAGATGAAACATTCTTTTCAACATTTTAAGCAAGATTAGTGTATTATTTTTGTTTTGTACAATTTTAGAGTGAAAAAAAAGGAAAGGAGCACCATGCAAAAGTTTGGGCACCCCAAGAGATTTGAGCTTTCAGATAACTTTTACTGAGGTCTCAGACCTTCATTAGTTTGTTAGGGCTAAGGCTTGTTCACAATCATCGTTAGGAAAGGCCAGGTGATGCAAATTTCAAAGCTTTATAAATACCCTGACTCCTCAAACTTTGTCCCAACAATCAGCAGCCATGGACTTCTCTAAGCAGCTGCCTAGCACTTTGAAAATTAAAATAAATGATGCCCACAAAACAGGAGAAGGCTATAAGAAGTTGGCAAAGCGTTTTCAGGTAGCCGTAATGTAATGTAATTAAGAAATGGCAGTTAGCAGGAACGGTGGAGGTCAAGTTGAGGTCTGGAAGACCAAGAAAACTTTCTGAGAGAGCTGCTCATAGGATTGCTAGAAAGGCAAATCAAAACCCTCGTTTGACTCCAAAAGATCTTCAGGAAGATTTAGCAGACTCTAGAATGGTAATGCACTGTTCTACTGTGCAGCGACACCTGCACAAATATGACGTTCATGGAAGAGTCATCAGAAGAAAACCTTTCCTGCATCCTCACTGCAAAATTCAATATCAGAGGTTTGCAAAGGAATATCTGAACAAGCCTGATGCATTTCAGGAACAAGTCCTGTGGACTGATGAAGTTAAAATAGAACTTTTTGGCTGCAATGAGCAAAGGCATGTTTGGAGAAAAAAAGGTGCCGAATTTCATGAAAAGAACACCTCTCCAACTGTTAAGCCCGGGGGGTGAATCGATCATGCTTTGGGCTTGTGTTGCAGCCAGTGGCATGGGGAACATTTCGCTGATAGAGGGCAGAATGCCATGGCCCTCATAGTCCCCCGACCTAAATATCATTGAAAATCTGTGGATAGACCTCAAAAGAGCAGTGCATGCAAGACAGCCCAAGAATCTCACAGAACTAGAAGCCTTTTGCAAGGAAGAATGGGCGAAAATGCCCCAAACAAGAATTGAAAGCTGGCTACAGAAAGCGTTTACAAGCTGTGATACTTGCCAAAGGGGGTGTTACTGAGTACTGACCATGCAGGGTGCCCAAACTTTTGCATCAGGTCCTTTTCCTTTTTTGTTATTTTGAAACTGTAAAAGATGGAAATAGAAATGTAATCTTCCTTAAAATATTAAAGAAATGTATCACCTTTATCTTTATGCCTTTTGGAAATCAGGTCATCTTTTACTCACTTAGCTATTCACAGTAACAGGAATTTTGACCAGGTGCCCAAATCTTTGCACGTCACTAGACTTTTGCAAAGTACGGTGGAGTGGATAGTGGATATAATCACTTGGAGAAACCAATTTTTGATTAGTTCATTTTAATCAGGAAGTTGAGAGTTTTCCCATGTGTGTCAGACAGATCTGACATGAAAGGCAGCACCTCTGACAGTGTAGCCCTGCCTCAGCTCTGCAGCGTCAGCCCAAGTCTCTGAACAGGAATGGTGGCTTTCCTCTGCCTCGGAGCTGTGAGAGTTACACACCGAGCCATAACTGACACTGACCTCAACAGCAGAGTCATACCTGAGTCAGGAATCTGTTAATTCTCATTACCCGTTCAGCTCCTGTGAAAGCTTAACACCTAAATATTTAATATTTCCTGCAGCTCACTGCAGAGAGAGATTTGCAGCTAACTGCTGTCTGCATAATTTATTTAATGGAAAAATTCTGATTTTCTCCAATTAATATTTCAACGATTGTAATAAATAATCCTTCCTGGTTTTTGGGAGCATTAGGGGATTGGGTTCAGTACACTTTTCCATAAACATTATTAAATTATCTGCATGCAAAGCACTTTCATTCCAGTCATCCCGGGTGAATGATATCCGTACAAAAGTTAAGAAAGAAAGTCCTGAGTTTATTAACTGCCTTCATGATGCCAAAGCACCTCAGTTGACTGCAACCAATGAAAAACACTTGAAGGATACCCATTTTCTCTGATGCAAGGAAGCGGTGAGCATTGAGTGCTTCAATAAATTGCAGTGGGATGTTGACAAACATTCGCTGGGAAGTCTTCAGTTCTGATGGCTTTGGTTATAAGCTGTATCAAAAACCACACACAAAATGCTGGAGGAACTCATCAGGCCAGGCAGCCTCCATGGAAAAAAAGAGTAAACATTCTTGAACTGAGACTCTTCTTCAAGACTGAGAAGGAAGGGGAAATATGCCTGAATAAAAAGGTGGGGAGGGGGGGAGGAGGCTGGCTGGAAGGTGATGGGTGAAGCCAGGTGGGTGGGAAAGGTCAAGGGCTGGAGAAGAAGGAACCTGATAGGAGGGGAGAGCTAACAATAGGAGAAAGGGAAAGGGGGGGCACCCAATGGAAAGTAATAGGCAGGTGAGAAGAAGTGAAAGGACAGAGTGGGGAATAGACGAAGTGGGGGTTGGAAATCTGTTCACCAGAAGGAGAAATAAATATTCAAAACCTGGTTCCTTCACCAAATTAGCACCTCCTCAGTACTGCAATGTGTTGTATAAAAATAGAAGCAAGAATGGACCCTTTCATCCCTTGTGCCTGCTCTGCTTTTCAACAAACTCTTGTCTGATCTGCACTCAGTTACACATTCTTGCATTAAACACATATCCCCCAATTTCCTTAGCATCCTTGGGTCTTTTTCACACCTTCCATTGTGGGTTGCGGGGGGGGGGGGATCTCTTTGGAAAACAAGGACATCTATGGGTGGAGACATCAGTCTCTTTGCACTTGACTAGATTTATACTTACTTAACACTTGTACATAGAAACATTCAGTGAAATGCGTCATTTGCATTAACAGCAAACACACCCAAAAATGCACTGGGGGCAGCCGGCAAGTGAAGCCCACTAGTCTCCTTGATAGGAACTTACAGCTCAAGAGGAGGCCATTCAGGCAGTTATGCCGATACTAGCACCCTGATGGATTTTTGCAATTAGTCAGAAGGTAATTTAAAAAATGGTTTCAGTAATGGCAACCACAAATCACAAGAGGAATATGCAAATCATTTTATTTGCTAGAGTTATTTCATAGTCGTAGAATTGTACAGCCCCTCAAACCCTCACGTCCATATTAGGATCATATCCTTGTGTAGGTTTTTACAAATAAAACGTGAGCTGTTTTATGTTTAAGGGAAAACGTGACAACTCATTTAAATTACTCCAAAACTTGAACACAAAGCGCAGTAACCCAACTTCACTGAATGACATTGTCACCTCAGACCAGCCTTTTAAACTGAACCCCAACTCAATGTTGGTGGTTGTGAATTCTGTACGTTTTCACTGATCACATTACCTTACACTTGCACCTTGAAGTGCCAGTTTAAATGCCTCTTAACTTCAGCGGGTGTGTCTAACTCCTCTGGCAGCCAGTTTAAGATACCAAGTGTTTTCAGTGCAAAACAGTTCCCTAGTTCCTCCTTAATAGAAGTGGAGTCTCCTTATCTGGTTTGACCAATGTTTATCTCACAGGAATATATTGCACCATTGGCTTCCCTCTGACGTTGCAATCCAATCGGATGAAATGAGTTACCAAAGCCAGGAAGCGTAACCTTGAGCAAACACGAGGAAATCTGCAGATGCTGGAAATTCAAACAATAACACACACAAAATGCTGGTGGAACACAGCAGGCCAGGCAGCATCTATAGGGAGAAGCACTGACAACGTTTTGGGCCGAGACCCTTCATCGGGACTAACTGAAAGGAAAGATACTAAGAGATTTGAAAGTAGTGGGGGGAGGGGGAAATGCGAAATGATAGGAGAAGACCGGAGGGGATGGGATGAAGCTGAGAGCCGGAAAGGTGATTGGTGAAAGTGATACAGAGCCGGAGAAGGGAAAGAATCATGGGACGGGAGGCCTCAGGAGAGTGAAAGGGGGAGGGAAAAACCTACGCTCGGTCCGCCAGAAAAAGCAGGATCTCCCAATGGCCACACATTTTAATTCCAAGTCCCATTCCCATTCTGATATGTCTATCCATGGCCTCCTCTACTGTCAAGATGAAGCCACACTCAGGTTGGAGGAACAACACCTTATATACCGGCTGGGTAGCCTCCAACCTGATGGCAGGAACATTGAGTTCTCTAACTTCCATTAATGTCCCTTCTCCCCTTCTTACCCCCATCCCTGACATATTTAGTTGTTTGTTTTTTTTCTCTCTCTCTGCCCATCACTCTGCCTGTTCTCCATCTCCCTCTGGTGCTCCCCTCCCCCTTTCTTTCTCCCGAAGTCCCCCATCCCATGATCCTTTCCCTTCTCCAGCTCCGTATCACTTTTGTCAATCACCTTTCCAGCTCTTAGCTTCATCCCACCCCCTCCGGTCTTCTCCTATCATTTCACATTTCCCCTTCCCCCCACTACTTTCAAATCTCTTACTAGCTTTCCTTTCGGTTAGTCCTGACGAAGGGTCTCGGCCCAAAACGTCGACAGTGCTTCTCCCTATAGATGCTGCCTGGCCTGCTGCGTTCCACCAGCATTTTGTGTGTGAAGCTTAAACTTGAATCATCTTTGCCACCTCTTTCAATGTGTTGGACTTTGACATAAAAAGAAGGAACCACTTGGTCCAGTCATCTGCATCTAGGGGTTGTCATCCTCAGAAAATGAAACCGCCACAGCCAACATCACAGACACCTCCGTCGGGATACTCAGATAATTCCCATCCCTCAGGCAGGAGCAGAAGCGGAGAACCAGGAAAGAGTGGGATTGGGAATACTCGACAGTGACTTTCGGGACCCACCGGTAGAATGTGGACAGGAGACCCCCGTGCTGAGCATCACTTCTCAGAGCCCGGTGAAGCGGTTCTGCTGCACATGGTGGGAAGGCCGCAGGAAGAGATGGAGCAGAGATAGGCACACAGGAGCATCCTTCACCTCACTGCCCGGATCCCAAAGCACCATCAGCGTGATTGCACCCACGTTAATGGCGCGAGGACTGCGACTTCCCCTTCACCAATCCACTGGGACATCTCGTCAAGCTGCCGCCCCACAGAACAGGCAGTCTCTTGTGAATGGAGCCTCCCTCCCAGGCTCTAACGAAGCTCGTCACAATGCTCTCCCCTGTCCAACTGCAGAGCCTCTGGTAAGATACCAAATCTCCTCAAACTCCTAGTGAAGTAGAGCTTCTGGTGTGCCTTCATCATGATTGCATCTGTGTGTTGGGATAAGGATAGATCCTCTGGGATAGTGACACCCTGGAACTTGAAACTGCGCACGCAATCCATCCCCAACCCCTCGGTGAGGACTGGTGTCTCTTCTACTGACTTCCCCTTTCCTGAACAATCAGTTCCCAGGCCTTGCTGACGTTGAGGGGAAGATTGTTGCTGCAGCACCGCTCAACCAGCCAGTCAGTCCGGCCTCCCCATCACTGTTCATGATTCTGCCATCAACGGTAATGTCTTCGGTGAAACAGATGGTGTTTCAGCTGTGTCCACCCACAAGGTCACGAGTGACCTAAGCACACACCCTTGTGGTGCCCCTGCAATCTAGGACATGCTCAGGAGGTGGTGATTCAAGCAGTAGCATCAATTATTAAAGATCCTCATGTGCCTTCACGTGACTACAATCAGATAAAGGGTATAGACGCTTGAAGACCCACACTCAGTGTATTAGAAACAGCTTCTTCTCCCCCACTCAACAGGCCATAAACCCACGAACTCGGCCTCATTTTATGCCTTTTCCACTATTTATTTAATCATTTATTTATTTATCTATTTACTTTTTTATTTATTTAGTTATTTATTTACTTCTTATTTATTATTTAGTTAGTTATTTTGTGGCTTATAGTAATTTTCATACCTTGCACTGAACTGCCGCCGCAAAGCAGCAAACTCCACAACACACAGTCAGTGGCCAGGAGGTACCTAATGACCTGGCCATTCAACGTATCTTCTTGGTCTTCTGCTGCTGCAGCTCATCCATCAAAGCGTTCTGCATTCAGAGATGCTCTTCTGCACACCACTGCTGTAATGTGTTACTCTCCATGTCCTGTCAACCTGAACCAGCCTGGCCATTCTCCTCTGACCTCCTTCATTAACAAGGTGTTTTTTTTTGCCCACAGAACTGCCACTCACTGGCTTTTTTTAAAATGTTCTCTTTGCACCATTCTCTGTAAGCTCCAGAGACTGTTAAGCATGAACTTTCCAGGATATCAACAGGTTCTCAGATTCTTGCACCAACAATCATTTCACAGTCAAAGTAATTTAGACCACATTTCGTGCCTATTCTAATGTTTGGTCTAACTTCTTGACTAGATTTCTTGACCAGGTCTGCATGCTTTTATGCATGGAGTTGCTGCCACACAAATGGCTGATTAGACATTTGCATTGAGCAGGCGTTCAGATAAAGTGGCCACTGGGCGTCTGTCAGTGATTATACACCTGATTCTGATTTTGAATCCGAGTCTGATTCTTGGTGAAGTTTATCCGTTTTCCCTGAGTGCTCCAGTTTCATCCCGTGTTCTGATGAAGAATGGCTTGTTGGATAATTGATCACTGTAGGTGAGGGGTAGAGACTGGGGGGAATTGATGGGAATATGGGGAGAATAAAAAGGGATCCATGTAGGATTTGTGTAAATGGATGATTGATGATGGTTGGCACAGGCCCGACGGGCTGAAGGGCCATATAAATCTAGGAGCACAAAATCTGAAGAACAAAGAGCTTGGAGTGACCTTTCATGGCTCAAGGATGCTACCAAGGCAGACATTACAACCATTCCCATTCGGACACGTCTGTCCACGTTCTCCTCTGCTGCCACAATGAGACCACACTCAGGCTCGAGGAGCAATCTTTCTGTTCCGCCTGGGTAGCCTCCAATCTGGTAGCATGAACATCAAATCCTTTAACCCCTAGTAACTTCCCCCCTCCCCCGCTCTCACTTTTCCATTCCTCATTCTGCTTGCCCTCTCACCCCTTCCCCTCACTACTCATCATCTCCCTTCAATTCCCCTCCTCCTTCCCTGTCTTCCATCATCCTCTGTCCTCTCCTGTTAGGTTTCTTCTTCTGCAGTCCTTTACCTCTTCCACCTATAACCTCCCAGCTTTTTACTTCATCCACCCTCCTTCCCCCTTATCTGTTTTCACCCATCACCTATCACTCTCTCCCCTCCGCCACCTTCTTATTCTGGCCTCTGTCTCCTTCCTCTGCAGTCCAGAAGGGTTTTGACCAAAAACCTCAGCTGTCTAGTCGAGGCCAGCCCATAGTTTGCTGCCTGATTTACTGAATTCCTCCAACGTTTTGAGAGCATTGCTCAAGATTTCCAGCATCTACAGAATCTCTTGTGTTTACATTGTTGGTAATTACATACTCATCCTTAAATAGAACCTTGCTCCCAATTTCCAGCATCAAGATAAATTAAAAAAAGTTCAAATGAAAGCTGAAGTTCTAAGTATTGTGCTATTTAGAAGTAATAATAACTGTGAGGATTGGCAACTCAGAGATTGAATTCAATTATGATAGGGGCCAGTGTGGACAAAGGCCCTGGAACAATGAAAGCCATTACCTGCAGGAATAGAGCTGTTTGCACTCAAACATGCACGGGTGCATATGACAATAAACTCGGCTCGGTTTCACATTACAACATTCGTACTTTCTTTGTGCATTGTAACCTTGTGCCCAGCACTTCAACAGAGAATAGCCTTCAAAAGTAATTACCTGACAATACAACACTTGTCCGTCCGATGTTGCTGCAGAATGCAAGAGTTTTCCTATTTCTTTCTTCCAACATGTGACCGGTGTCTAACATTATTCCTGCAGGAAACAGCATTCATTGTGAAAGGGCCTTGCCCACAATAGCCACTATATTGTTACTTATTTAGCCACAGAGTACTCCAGCACTTCAAACCGCACTGCACAGCAACCCGTCAATTTAACCCTCGCCTAGTCACGGGGGAATTTACAGTGACCAATTAGCCTACTTACCAGTACTTCTTTGGACTGTGGGAGGATGCTCACTCACACGCGGGAAGGAACGTACAAACTTGCTTACAGAGGATGCCGGAATCGAACTCTGAAGTCCGATGCCCCGAGCTGTAATAGCGTCACGCCAGCCGCTGCGCCACTGTGGCACCCTTGATACATGAATTCAGTCTCTGAGTTGCTAATCTTCACGGTTATCTGTTACATTCTAAAGCGCATGATACTCCAGCTTCATCTGAACCCATTCACTTATGAGGGTCCAGAGAAGATTCACATGAAATGGAATTCATTCACAGGAATGAAAGGGTTAATGTACAAGGAGCATTTGATGGCTCTAGGCCAGTACTCACTGGAGGGGGAGTCTTATTGAAACCTATCAATGAACCTAAGAAAGAGGTAGACAGACTGGGGGTAGAGAGGATGTTTCCTATGGTGGGGGATGCCTAGGACCAGAGGGCACAGTCTCAGAGGACAAGGACATCTCTTGAGAACAAAGATAAAGAGGAATCTCTTTGGCCAGAGGTGGATGGATCTGTGGAATTCATTGCTATGGATGGCTGTGGAGGCCAAGTCATTGAGAATATTTAAAGCAGAGTGTGAAGGGGCTTTGAACAGTAAGGGGTATCAATGGTTATAGGGAGAAGATTGAGAGAGAATGGCAGAGCTGACTCAGTGAGCCAGATGGCTCAATTCTGCCCCTATGTTTTGTGGTCTGATGACCTTATTATGAGTTGGATCTATAAACGCTCATGAGTTAAAAAGACTGGTATGCTATAAAAACCAAGAGAAAACTTGCAGATGCTGGCAATCCAAGTAACACACACAAAATGCCGGAGAAACTCAGCAGGCCAAATGGCCCACCGTGTTCCTCCAGCATTCTGGGTGTGGTGTGCTACAACTCCGCTTTTCCTGAGATCGCCTGCCTCTTGACAGCAAGTGTACAATAACAAAAAAAACTTGTCAAAGTTCTATGGAGACAATTTGATGCCATCAAGCGATGGGAAGGTCTCACTCACAACTTTAGGGACAGTTTCTGTGAATCTGTAAGTCACACTTACTAGTGAAGAACTCCCAGTAAATTCAGAAGCTTTAAACTCAGCACTGCTGAATATTGAGGTCTTTATTCGCTTGTTTTGAGGAAGGCAATCCAAGCTCCCAAGCAGGAAACAATCAGCTGGAAGAACTCAGTGTGTCATACAGCATATAGAACATAGAACATAGAAATCTACGGCACATTACAGGCCCTTCGGCCCACAATGTTGTGTCAACCATGTAACCTACTCTAGAAACTGCCTAGCATTTCCTTACCACATGGCCCTCTATTTTTCCCAAGCTCCATGTACCTCCGATACTGTCTGTGTGGAGCTTGCATGTTCTCCCAGCAACGATATCTCAGGTGCTCCAGTTTGTTCCCAATCCCAAAGGTGTGCAGTTTGCTGGGTTAATTTGCCTCTGCTAATTGCCACTAGTCGGTGGGTGAGGATGGCATCTGGGAGAAGGTGATGATGTGAAAGTGAGAAGAATTATTCAAAATGGGAGAAGGTAGGACTGGGATAAATGGATGACTGAATGCACTGACTCATTGGGCTGAAAGGCCTGTTTCCATGTTGTAGCTATCCATGATTTTATTATTCTATGGTACCAAGCAAGCTGGAAGTGGTATTAGTGACTGAAATACCTGGGAGAATAATATTCAGAATTACTTTTCTTGCTAGCTGGACTTTGAAGATAGAGAATACAGTTGTGTACAGGAGCAAAGATTCCTGAAGGCGGCAAAGGAAAAGGCTGGAAATAGGTTGGAAAAGGAGCCCAATGGGATGCTTGCCTTCATTGGATTGAGTGTAGATTGAAAGAGCAGGAAAGTCTTGATATAACATGACAAAAATTTGGTTAGACCTCAGCTGGAGTATTCTGTGCAGTTCTGGTCATCACACCTGAGCACAGACATGAAGAGGTGCAGAGGAGACTCAGAGGGATGTTGCACAGGATGGAATGTCTCAGACATCTGAAGAGACTGGAGACGTTTGGCATAAACATAAGCAGCAGCTACAAGGAAGGCAGGACAGTGGCTTTATTTCATTAGGAGCCTGAGGGGTTTTGGTACGTCACCAAAGTCACTCACAAATTTCTACAGATGTATCGTGGAGAGCATTCTAACTGGCTGCATCATCTGTTTGGAATGAGGATGGGGGTGAGGGGGGTGGCTACTGCACAAGATTAAAGTAAGCCACAGGGAGTTGTAAACTCAGTCGGCTCCATCATGGGGACTAGCCTCCACGGTACCCAGGACACCTTCAAAGAGCAATGCCTCAAAAAGGCGATGTCCATCATTAAGGACCCCCTCCACCCAAGTCAGCCTTGTTGTCATGTACCTCAGGGGTACAGCAGCCTGAATGCACACACAATTCAGGAACATCTTCCTTACTGTAATTCACATTTTTTATTTCTAATATTATCTATTGCATTCTGCTGCCGCCACAAAGACAACAAATTTCATAACGTATGCCAGTGATAATAAACCCAGATTCTGATTAAACACAAGAGATTCTGCACATGCCGGTAATCAAGAGCAACACACATAAAATGCTGGAGGAACTCAGCAGGTCAGTCAGCATCCACGGAGAGGAATGAATAGATGCCATTTTGGGCTGAGATATCGACTGCTTAGTCCTCTCCATAGATATTATCTGACCTGCTGAGTTCCTCCAGCGTTTTATGTGGGTTGCTCTTTTTAAGCCAGATTTGTTTTCCTGGAGCAGGGGCGGCTGAAGGGATCTAATGGACAAGGATATTAAGGAGGTTTTCCCTGTGACAGATGTGTTGAAGACTGGAGAGAAGAAGTTTATGATGAGTTAGAAGTGGTTCAGAGTGAAACAAGGAAGAACTTTTCACTGAGGAGTCCAGCAGTGTGGAATGCACTGCCTGAGGAGGTGGAGAAGGCAGAGACTTCTGCAGCATTTAAGAAGCACCTGGCTGAGCTTCTTAATCATCAGGGCACAGAACATTGTGAGGGAGGTGTTGGGGGGTTGGGGTTCGATGGTCTAGCTTCTGTTTTCTGCTGGGTGATGTATCAGGCTTTGTGCGAGGGAGAGACGGGTTGTGAGTTTTTGTTTCCTTTGTTATGCCGGTGAGGGTTGATGACTTTTCTTTCTGTGACTTCCATGGTTTTGTTGTGTTTCATGGTTCGCTGGAAAAGACAAATCGCGGAGTTGTACTCGAGACAGGTACTTCGATAATAAAATGAACCTTTGATCCTTTGTTATAAACCAAATAGGATGAGAACGGAAAACTACTTGATGATCACTGCAGACATGGTGGGCCAAAAGATCTGTTCCCATGCCGTGTGACTCTGTGGTTCAATACAGGCTCGAACACCAAGTGTCAAGATTCTGCCAGTACTTACTATTGTCCCTTATGGACACCCAACGGCAGAACAAGATAGCGCAGGAGTCAGATGTCAACTCCAGTTGGACTGACAACATGGAGGAGGACTAAACTGTAAAATCAACATGATCAAGAGGTCAACGCATACAAGATACTGGAGGAACTCATCGGATTAGGTAGCATATATGGATAGAAATGATCAAAGTAACCTGCTAAGAGTTGTAAGCTTACTCAGTTCCATCATGGGCACCAGCCTGTGTAGTATTCTGGACATCTTCAAGGAGAGATGCTTCAAAAAGACAGATCCATTAGTCAGGACCCCCAGCAACCAGGACATGTTATGGTCTCATTGTTGCCATAAGGAAGGTGGTACAGGAGCCTGAAGGCACACACTCAATGATTCAGGAACAGCTTCTTCCCCTCTGCCATCTGATTTCCGAATGGACATTGAACCCATGAACACTACCTCACTACTTTTTTATTTCTATTTTTGCATTTCTTATTTAATTTAACTTTGATAATAAATGTACTTTGAGCTTTAAAACTTCATCTCTGACCCTGAATCAAATTTATTAAATATTAATGTGCAGCGCATCCTAGCCAGAAGATCAGTGACGCTGTCATTAAACTAAGGCATCATTGTCCTTTTGAGTTCTAAGTAGAAAGAGGTTACTGACTCTGGAGGCTGTCGACTGGAGCCAGGCCAGTGCTCCAACCTCAGCCGCATAGGGTCAAAAATGTTGTGACTCATCCTAAGGTTCACACTACCTGCTGAATATCCACGTGGTTTCATTTCAAACCAGTTCACAGCCTGTGACTCCCAGTGGGATTTTTAAGGACATGAAATGTATTAAATCCACCACAGGACTCGCACCACCAGGTTCAGGAAGAGTTACCATCCCTTAACCATCAGGTTCTTCAGCAAAAGGGGATAACCACACTCGGCTATTGAGATGTTCCCACAACCCATGGTCTCACTTAAAGGACCTTTTATTTTGTTATTTCATGCACTCATTATTTATTGCTATTTATTTATATTTGCATTTGCACAGTTTGTTTTCAGTGATTCTGTTTACAGTTACTGATCTATAGATTTGCTAAGTATGCCCAAAGGATAAAGAATCTCAGGGTTGTATGTGGGTGACATGCACGTACTCTGTTGATAAATATTACTTTGGACTTTGAAGTACACTCAATGGCCAATTTATTAGCTACATTTGTACACCTGCTCATAAATGCAAGTATCTAATCAGCCAAGCACATGGCAGTAACTTAATGCAAAAAAGTATGCAGACATGGTTAAGAGGTTTGGTTGTTCAAACCAAACATCAGAATAGGGAAGAAATCTGATCTAAGTGACTTTGACCATGAAATGCTTGTTGGTGCCAGATGGGGTGGTTTGAGTATCTCAGAAATTGCCGATCTCCTGGGATTTTTATGCACAACTTGTCTCCAGAGTGAATCATGTGAAAGACAAAAAAAAAAATCCATAGAGTGGCAGTTCTGTGGGTAAAAACACCTTGTGAATGAGTGAGGTCAGAGGACAACACCCAGACTGGTTCAAGTGGACAGAAAGACCACACTGGGTTCAACTCTTGTACTGAGTGTAAATAAAATATCATTGTTACAGTACCAACACTATAAATGCATAAATTTCACACTTAATACCGAGAGCTCTCCTATAAGCCGTTCCTCCCTGTCTACTTTCACTCCCTGTTGGGAGACACACATCGGACATTAGATGTTGTCACCTATGGTAGGGGGCATAGAATAAGAGGAAGGGTGTTGGTGACTGAACATTCAGAATCTGGAAGCTGTAAAGTCAGACACAAAGCATAAACTGAGAGATACCATCTTGCCATTAAACACTGAACTCAGATACCCTCAGCAAGAGTGCATAATTCACAGACAACCAACACTGGCTGAAATTCCTACCTCAGGAAGCTACAGGGATGTAAGCTGAACAAAATTGCTTAAGTATTCAGTTAGTCAAACACTAGCTGTTCTCCAGGACCCCTGCCAAATGACAATATCAGCAAAAGTTACCAGGCATCATGTTAGTAACGATGTGGCTTTGGTGTGGCAGCGACGGTAAACGTCACTGGAGTAAAAACTCTGAAACTACCTCTGAGAATGACGATAAACTATCTCCCTCATCACAGCATCTGTGCTGTTCTTTATGGCTGAGTGGCAACCATTCACGGTCTTGTAACAGTCAAGCAGGATGAAAGTGGTAAGTTCATAAGAGAAGGCCATGTCAATCAAATTTTCAGGGGGGAGGGGTTAAGGGGAGGGGGTATGGGTTATATACATTGTTTTTTTCATACTTTGTAATCATTTAAAAATGCAATAAAAAAAGTTTAAAAAAAAGATAAAGTTTTTCGAATTCCAATTTATTGTCATTCAACCATACACATGAAACAATGTTCCTCTGGGGTAGCCACACACAGCGCATGTACAGAAGTTACGACCCAGCACATACACTCACAAAACAAGTCCCTGAGTGGCAGGGCCCGAAGGCTAGCAGGTTGGCATAAAGTGCGAGGACTTGCGTAAGACAGTGTAATGTTACTGACACTATTATAATAATAATAGCAGTTCTATAAATCTGTGAGACAGCAGCAATAAAAGATGAGAAGTGACCAGTGCGTCTATGAGTTGGGCATGGTGGGCACAGGGCATTCATTCATGGTGCACGTACATGCTGAGTAGCATCGGGGTGTTAAGAAGTTTAACAACTTGGGAGAAGAACCCCGATGGTTCTGGTGGCAATGGTACCTTCAGCATGACGATAGGAGGGCAAAGAGATTCTGGGAAGGATGGGAGGGGCTTTTGACAATGCTGGGGGCTCTCCATATACAACTTTTCTGATAGATGTGTTGAGTTAGGGAGGTGGGGACAATACCCCGATGATATTTTTGGATTACAAACTAAGGAGGTTTGGGAAAAACTTTGTCAAGTTGCACGGCAGCTGAACAGTAGAGTTCTCCTTTGTAGGGAGTCAAAGAGTGGTTAAGCCTTGTAATTTAAAAAGAAGCTTCCAACAGAACTGAGGTCGGAATCAGAAGTGTCATAGGCTGTAGTTGCAGGTTGCAGTCATGTTCAGTACTGAGATAAAATGTTGTATAATATCTTCTAATGTAGAATAAGTTCAATGATCACTTCCAAAGGAGAAACCTTTGTCAACACATTGGGAGAAAGCAGAGCTTTGGTGTGAACAGGGGGTTTTGCATGTTCTTCTGTCACAACTGATCTCCCACCACATCCCCATTCCTTCCTGCACTCTCCAATCCACTGAGGCACTCCGCTTCGTCCTCAAAGGCTCTAAACAAATGGGCACCCTCTGAGGAAGGGGTGTCCATGGATTGAAATCCCCCTGTGTTGAGAAATCCCCAAATCTCTGTCTATCATGATAGTCCCAGTGCAGAGTCCTAGTGGAACCTCAGTGTCAGAGACACAGGTTCAATCTTGACCATGGTGTTGTCTGTGTGGAGTTTGCACGTTCTCCCTGTGACTGTGGCAGTTTTCCCTGCGTTCTCCAGTTTTCTCCCACATCCCAAAGACATAGGGGCTAGGAGGTTAGTTGGCCACTGTTTATTTCCCCGAGTGTGTAGATGTGTGATAGAATTTGAGGGGAATTGTTGGGAGTAGGATCAACGTACGAGTTCTCCCGACTTCCCCTTCCTGAAGACCTCAATCGGAAGCTTAGTCTTGAGGCTGAGTGAGAGGTTGTTGTTGTTGTGACATCATTCCACCAGCTGATCTAGCTCACTCCTGGCGGTAACCGTGGGCTTCAGGAAGGACAGGTCAGAAGAACGCACACCAGTCTTCTTCGAGGGGTCAACAGGAGAAAGGTTACTTGGTGTCAAAATCACGGAAGATCTATCCGGGGCCCAACACATTGATGGAGTCATGAAGAAATTTGGCCTTTGGCTCCACTTCCTTAGCAGTTTGAGGAGATTTGATATGTCAGCAAAGATTCATGTAGATTTCTACTGATACACAGTGGGGAGAATTCCGACTCATATCAACACTGGTATGGTCCAGTGTGCAGGATGGAAAGAGGCGGCGGTGAGCTGTGGACTCTGCCAGCTCCAGCTCGGGCACAAACCTCTCCATCTTCAAGAACATCTTCTCGAGAAGATCAGGAGGACGACATCCATTATTAAGGACCCTCACCATCAGGACGTGTCCTTTCACATTACTACCATCAGGGAGGACGTGACCCAACATTTTAAGATCAGCTTCTTCCCTTCTGCCATTAGATTTCTGAGCAGTTCCTCCCTCTTGAGCACCACCTTGTGTTCCTCTTTTGCGTTATTTATTTATTTTGTAACTTCTGGTCATTTCAATTCTGTTCTGACCTTTCTGCTGTGCGGCGTTTGCATGCTCTCCCTGTGGTGTGCTGTCTGTGTGGAGTTTGCACGCTCTCCCTCTGGCCACCAAGTGCTCCAGTTTCTTCCTACACCGCTAAAGAGCTGCTGGCTGGTGCGCTAATTCGCTGTTGTAAGTTGACTTGGATGTAGGTGGGTAGGAGGACGATCCAGTTAGAGAGTTCATGGGCATGAGAGAGAGAGAAGGGAATTGAGGGGGGTTAGTGGGACTGATGGATCTTCTGTGACAGAGACTCATGGGCTGAGTTGCCCCTTTCTGTGGCATATGAAAGTAGTATTGCAGTTCTGGTCACCCACCCACAGAAAAAAATATCAATAAGCTTGAAAGGGTGAAGAGAAAATTTGCAAGGGTGTTATCGAGACTTGAGGACCTGAGTTATAGGGAAAGGACAAATGGGTTTGGACTTTATTAACTGGAACGTAAGAAAATGAATGGAGATCTTTTACAAAATCAGAAGGGTCCAGATATGGTAAATACATGCAGGGATTCTCCACTTAGTGAGTCTACAACTGGAGGTGATATGTTTAGGGTGAAAGGTGCAATATTTAAGGAGAATTTCCTTCACTGAAGAGGATGGTGCGAGTGTGGAACAAGCAGCCAGCAGATGTGGATGCAGGTTCAATTACAACAGTCGAGGGAAGATTTTTATTTATTGAGATTCAGCACAGAACAGATCCTTCTTGACCTTCGAGCTGCTCTGCCCAGCACCCCGCTGATTTAATCCCAGCCTAATCACAGGACAATTTTCAATGGCCATTTAAGCTACCAACCAGTCTGACTTCGGATGGTAGGAAACTGGAACACCTGGAGGAATCCCGTACAGTCACGAGGAGGACGTACAAACTCCTTGCAGACAGCAGCAGGAATGGAACCCGGGTTGCCTGTACTGTAAAGCGTTGTGCTAGTCACTACGCTACCGTGCCACCAAGATACATGGATGAAGGAGGTAGATGCGACTAGGCAGAGCGAGCTGGCGCTCATTAGATGGGCTGAAGGGCCTGATTTTTGTGCTGTCGTAGTCTTTGGCTCTGTACGCAATGAGAACAATGTAAAATGATGTCAATAGTTTGGCTGTAGGGGCAGAAGGTCAGATGCAAGGTTGGGTTGTGAGTTTGTAATTGAGCCATTAAATCAATGTTTTGCTCAGTGACTTATGTGGGAAGTAACCAAGAACAAGCTAATTTTGCCAACCATGAGTAATTTGAAAATCTAGAGAATAAAATTCTGAATATCGATTTTAATTAATCCCATGTTTTTGTGCAAAGTAATAAGTCTGGAAATATATATTTAGCTTGTAGCTGACTGGCTGGTCTCTACAGCTATCCACGAAAATTGCAATGTAATTTAATAAACGCAATTAATTTTAGTAGTGATCCAATTTAATTAAATGATAAAATCAATGCAGACAGAAATTTATTTCAGGTAAAATAGTGTACACCTTGTCCTGAGCCAGGCAAGAGATCTCACACAAAACAAATTCAATTTCCCATTGATTACAACTCAAATCTCAACTGCAAATCAGTCCTGGGTGATTGTGTTCAAGGTGGGGTTTTTTTTATTTGCTTTTGTGCGCTGAATCACTGTCAGCGATATTACTTGTGAAATTCTGTCATTTGACACTAATTTGCGGCGAGGAAGTAGTTTGTCAGCGTTGTGAATCTCTTTTCCTTTACGCAGGAAGCAGTCTCGGGCGGGTGGGGGGGGGGAACAGACTGAGGCAAATGCAACAGAACGCTGTTTTAGGTTTGAGCAACCAATCGCAAGGTTCACAACACATGAGCCATAGCTATTAACCCTTTCCTGATCTCTAACACAGATTCTGGTCTACTCTACTGACGATGGAGCATTAATGCCAAGATACGTTTAGTGACCTACCCGGGTCGCCTTTGGCATTCGTTAAGCAGCCCATCCCTGGTGTGATGGCACTTCTCGAGTGCCATTATGGCGGAAATTTCAACGTATTATTAATACACAGGTAGGAACATTGCAATAAAAGGCCAGATAAATCAGTTGTAATTTTAGCAGGAACTTTGTGGTTAAAGGTGCATATATATTCCCCAGGTTGGCTACCTTGGTGACGAAGCTCACAGAGCTGAATGTTTACAGAGTCATAGACTAATACAGCATGGAAAAAAGGCCCTTCAACCCAACTCGTCAGTGCCAACCAAGTTGCCTACCTCAGCTACCTACCATTTGCCTGCATTTGATCCCGATATACCTTTAAACATTTCCTTTCCATGTACCTGCTGAAACATTGTAATTTTACCCTCCTCTACCACGTCCTCTGGTAGTTTGCTTCACAAACCCACCACCATCTGTGCGAAAAAGATGCCCCTCGCTTCACCAAATTATTCTCCTCAAACCTACTCCCTCCAGTTATAGCCACGGAGGGATACGTCACAGAAAGGCTCTTTGGCCTACCAAGTCCTCACTGTCCATTAACCACACATTTATGCCGATCCTACACTAATCCCATTGCGAAGTTCAAAGTAAATGTATTATTAAAGTACATATATGTTACCATATTCCACTTTGAGTTTCATTTTCTTGCAGGTATTCACAGAGAAACATAAAAGTGCTTTTTTCTCCCCAAAACTGACAAACATCCAACGTGCAAAAGAAGACAAATTGTGGAAATAAAAAAAAAGTTAATACTGAGAACATGGGTTGTAAAGATTCCTTGACAGCGAGTCTGTAGGTTATTGAATCAGGTCACGGTGCTGGTGACTGAAGTTATCCACACCTGTTTCAGAGCCTGATGGTTGTAGTGTTTCACTGTTTCTGAACCTGGTGGTGTGGGATTTGAGGTTTCTGCACCTCCTTCCTGATGGCAGCAGTGAGAAGTGAGCATGGTCTGGATCAGGGGTCAGCAACCTTTACCACTGAAAGAGCCACTTGGACCCGTTTCCCACAGAAAAGAAAACACTGGGAGCCGCAAAACCCGTTTGACATTTAAAATGAAATAACACTGCATACAACGTTTTTTTTTGCCTTTATGCTATGTATAAACAAACTATAATGTGTTGCATTTATGAAATTGATGAACTCCTGCAGAGAAAACGAAATTACATTTCTGCATGCAACAAAAACATTTTGAACTCCGAAAAAAAGACGTTGGGTTGAAAGTTACTTTTAAGTAAAATATTCAATGTCTATTTGAGACCTTCTTGTATTTATGAAAAACGCCGAACTTAAATTTTCCGCCAGCAGCAAACCAAAAATAACGTCAGCCAGCTGTCATCCTGAAAAATGAAAGGACTATTTCACTGAACTATGAAAAAATATGAATATAAGTAAAATAATAGGCAATTAAAATATTTATCATACTTGGTTAATGGGATTTCTGCTCCTGGACCTCAGCGCACAGCGTCTGCACATCAGGGCTGTATGATGTCACCTTCATCTTTACACAGGATCGCAAGCTGTCATCTGTGAGGTTTTCAATATCACTCCATTTGTGTTTCTGAGCAAGAACGGCCTTCTGACGGGCAACATCTTCAAGGTCTGCTGTCAAGCGTCTAAACTTGGACACCCATATGTCTTTGTCGGCTATGTCGGCCAGTTCCATCTCAAGATCAGGTTGACTCACACCTGCCAATGCAGTCGTATTCAGTAGGGAAGGATCGATGCTTAAGGGAGTGACCGGGAAGGATAATGTGTTTTTTTCCTCTCTGAACTCACAGAAGCGTTTCCCAAACGATGTTTGCATTGCGATGATTGCAGAATGTAAATACTCCGAAATTATCATGTCGTGACCTTGTTTGACCTCTCTCAAATTGGGGAAGTGAGACAAAGTGCCTTTCTGTAAATCTCTGGCAAGCACTGTCAACTTGCGCTCGAATGCCAAAACATCCTCCAACATGTGCAGGGCTGTACGTCCTTTCCCCTGAAGAGCTGTGTTCAGCGTGTTCAGGTGCGCTGTCATGTCTACCATGAAGTGTAGCTTTTCCAGCCACTCTGGCTGTTCCAGCTCAGGAAAGGTGAGCCCTTTGCTGCCCAGGAAAGTTTTCACTTCTTCCAGACACGCGACAAAGCGTTTCAGCACCTTCCGTCTGGACAGCCAGCGATAAAAACACGTTGTAGCGGTGTCAGTAAACTGCAGTCAAAGATAGCTTTATTCGAACTAAACAGCCTTGCTTTTAAGCCTCCCTCAACCCAGCCCCCATGGACGCAGATGCTGCAAAAGACGCGTACTCACAAACCCCCGTAGGCTATCTCCCTTAGCCGGAATGCCGGCTAATTGTGAGCCGTTTCGGATGTGGCAGGAAATGTACAAGATCACCATAATTACATTTCAAAAGCTAACAAACTAACATAAAATACATTTTAATTAAATACTGACCAATTATTTCCCAAAGCCACAGGGAGCCGCAGCACAGAGGTGAAAGAGCCACAAATGGCTCGGGAGCCGCAGGTTGCCGACCCCCGGTCTGGATGGTGGGGGCTCTTGTTGCTGGATGCTGCTCCACACTTTTTACACTCCCCACATTCTCATCCAGTCTCCCCAGATTTTTCTTCCACCTACGCACTAGGCACAATTTATACCGACTAATTAACCCGCCAACCCTCGCACCCTGGGCCGGCTGGGGGCGTAGTGGCGTCAGCGCTGGACGCCGGGGTGAACGGTCCCGAGTTTGAATCCAGCCGGCTCCCTTGCTCCCTTCCATCCGGGCTGAACTCAGCCTCGTAGACAAAAGCTGGAAACAAATGCTACAGAAATGCCACCTGACGAGCGTCTCCAAAAAGATCGGTGCAAAAAGCCCGTCATGGCGGCGCCCCAATGGACTCCACCAGGAGTTAAGGGCGTTGTCCCGGGGAGAGGGTGGCTCTCCTTGCTGCACCAGCTGATGCCCAAAGCACGTCTGCCCCTCGCTCGGCTTCCTCAGGAGGACCACCACAACCCAGAGTGATTGGGCCCTGTGCAGCAGATAGGTTAGGATTAAATAGGCACCTCTAACTCATTTCATGAGCGCCTCTCCCTACCTTTAAAACACTCTATAAATAGTGCAGGTTGGATGACAAATTTTTAAAAAGAGACAAATGAAAAGCAAGAGAAGTTATCTTGTATAGATCACCTTATCTTGTACAGATAAGGAACGGTGTTTGCGCTTTGCACCACAAGAAGTGCTTCCGTTATTCAATGCAGACATCACCAGGGCCAGATAAGTACAGGTTACAAAACTAAATGAAGGTTAAAGCAGAGGAGCGGCTTGCTTCTCGTGAAGACCCTGCCAACAGCTGATTCCACAGATGACATCGCCAAAACCGTGGCAATGGGTTGGCGTGGCGAGGCGGGGAATCTGAAATTAGGCTGGCGAAAATCACCTCTGAACCAGCGGTGGGGCTGGATCACTGAATGACGGATTCAAGGGAGCCAACCTGTACCTATGGCATACTGTCTCTGCCAGCTCCTGCTCGGCTTCCCAGTTTGGACGTTATGTTCTCTTGCGTTCCAACCTGAGCCATCATTTGGTATTGTGATATGGCGCCGCCATTCTCTTCTGACGAGGATTTCCTTGGTGGCCTTACAACTTAGTACAGCACAGTGCAGGCCACAACCTTGTGTCAATCTTTAATATAACCAAGATTAATCTTACTACATTAACTCAATTTTTCTATCATCCATGTGCCTATCTAAGGGACTCTCACATGCCCCTAATGTATCTGGCTCTATCGCCACCCCTGCCGTACATTCCATGCACTCATCACTGTCTGTGTGAAGAAAAACACCTTTTGACATCTCCTCTACACATATCTCCAATCACGATATAATTCTGCCTTCTCATATTAGCCATTTCCAATGTGGGAGAAAGGCACTGTCTACTCTCGCGAGCTCTTAGCATCTTATACAGCTCTTAACCTCCTTCGCTCCAAAGAGAGAGCCCGAGCTCACTCAAGCGTTTCTGATACAACGTGCTCTCTAATCCAGGCAGCATCCTGGTAAACCTCTCGCTCAGTATCAATACCCTTCCCAAACAGCAGGGCAAAGGGATAGAGGCTTTTATTCCACGGCCCCATGTTTGACGCAAAGCTAATATTCCGAAGATGATTTCAACGAGGCACAGTTGAGCCCGGCTTAGGCCGCTGAGATTGCAAACAGTTTTTGAACGCACAGGGGACAGCAGCCTGCAGAAAGCTGGAGGAGCTCAGCAGGTCAGGATGCAGTGGTGGAGACCTTTCATCTGATCTGTCCGGAAGAGTCTCGGCCCGAGGCAGCAACTGCCCTCTTCCTGCCTGCCACAGGTGCAGCCCGATCCACTGAGTTCAAGATTCACGATCGTTTAATGTCATTTCCTGTACACAGTGTAAGGGGAACAAAATAATTGTTATTCAAAAACTGATGCAGCATAAAGATAACACAAAAGGTAAAAGAACTTGACGATAATAACAAAAAAACACACGTAACAAATTTAAAACATAAGATCGTTAATACACATAGACTGATTGCATGTGCATAAAGGCGCTGGGCTGTGCATAAGGTGGCTGATGGGGAATTAATAAAGTAGTTGTGGATTCGTGGGTGGAGGTGTCGATCAGGCTTAGACTGTTTTTGAGCGTGGTGCTCCTGGTGTGGAAGCTATGTCGTCTCCTCCCTGATGGGAGTGAGGCAAACAATCTGTGAGCAGGGTGGGTGGGGTTCTTCGTGAAGCTCCCGGCCCTTTTCTAACACCTTTAGGTCCTTGATGGTGGGTAGGGAGGTGCCAGTAATACACTGACTACCCGTTGCAGAGCCTTACCAGCTGCTGTATTGCAGGCTCTGATGCAGCTTGTCAGGATGCCCTCTGCTGCTCATCTGCAGGACAACGAGAGTACGGGTGTGCAAAGCCCGGCTCTCTTCAGCCTCCTCAGAAAGTCGAGTCGCTGCTGAGCTTTCCTGATTGTGCTGGATGTGCCCTGGAGAAGCCATGCAAGATGTACACCCCCCCCCCCCACCCCCCAGTGTTTGAAACCGCTCACAGTTTTCACAGCTGTGCTGCCAACGTAAAGGTGGGGGTGGGGGCAGGGTGATTGGTATGAGTCCTCTTGATAACCATCTCCTTGTTGACATTAAGAAAAAGGTTATTTGTCTGGCCCTGAGCCTCAAACTCTTCGACTTTCACCCTGTAGACCATCTCATCGTTGTTGGTGATGAGCCCCACCACTGTCGTATCATCAGCTAACTTAATGATGTGACCGCTGGTTCCTCCAGTGTAAACATCAGCTGTTTACTTCATAACAGGCTGCATCACCACAGGTAGAGAAACGGGGCACTTTGGTTACCTTCGCCTTGCTACGTTTGACGGGACACGGTGGAGACCTCGAGCCCCTGTCCCCACGCCGGTGCGTGTGGGCTTGGGAGATCTGCTAATTCTGTCTGCCGGCTCCCTTCCGCTGAGATAGAGACTGAAGACAGAACTGCTGTTCCAACCCACTCACTCTCCGCAGAGCCACTAGGCAAGAGTGCCCCCTGTTGCCTCAGACTGGTACTGAACCTGCATGCACCCAGTGAACCAGGAGCTTCACGCCATAAGCTCCCACCTTGTAATGAGAGAATCATTCCCAATTAGGTAGTTGCCTCCTTAGTCTTAATATTCAGAATGTACTAAGACCATCTGATTGTATTTTTCTTTTCAGATTATGACAATTAAAATAATGATTTTGCTCTTTCAAGAGGAAAACCTTTAATTGAACATGGCTTTGTAAAAATCCATCTCTACTTTAAAACCTGCGGGGCAAAGTACTGGGTGGAAATAAAGCCAGACTGTCTAATTAAATGTCACACTCTACAGATTTAAACTGGCTTAACATGGTCATTATCTTCATATCTATTGCTGCATTTGGTATCAAGTAGCCCAAGTAAAACTGAAGTCAATGATAATCAGGGGGAGACGTTTCAATAGATGGAGTCAGATCACACAAAGGAGGGTGGAAGAGGACATGTTCACTGACAATTGTGAAAAAAAATCTTTTCCATCACCAATTGAAGCAGGCACAAAGGAGACTGCAGATTCTCGATATCTGACACAACACACACAAGGTGCTGGAGGAACTCAGCTGGACAGGCAGAACCTCTGGATGGAAATGAATAACTGACATTTCAGTGAAGGGTCTTGGCCCGCGACACTGACCGTCCATTTCCCTCAGTAGATGCTGCCTCTTCTGTTGAGTTCCTCCAGCGTTTTGTCTGCGTTCACCAAATGACGCAGCCCAGACCACCTGCGGGTTTGGGTTTTGGCTGACGTCCGAAAGGCACCACACCAGAGGCAGCCAGCGCCTGTGCCTCTCCTTAACACGATTATCAAAGAAATAGACGGATGGCACAGGAGGGGTTGCAGTTGCTCAGAAACAAACAATTCATCCATTCAAATTCTGCAGCCGTACTTTGCACATGTTTTTAAAGTGTGAAGTCAATAAATCCTGGCTCTCATTATTGTAACCTTAACCCTAACTTCTTCAATGTACTGTCGAAAATATCCTGACTAGTTGCATCATTCTCTGATACAGCAATTCAAATTCAATATTGTAAGAAGAGAGTAGAGGACTCAACAACACACACAAAATGCTGGTGGAACACAGCAGGCCAGGCAGCATCTATAGGGAGAAGCGCTGTCAACGTTTCAGGCCGAGACCCTTCGTCAGGACTAACTGGAAGGAAAGGTACTAAGAGATTTGAAAGTAGTGGGGGGAGGGGGAAATGCGAAATGATAGAAGACTGGAGGGGGTGGGATGAAGCTAAGAGCTGGAAAGGTGATTGGCGAAAGTGATACAGAGCTGGAGAAGGGAAAGGATCATGGGACAGGAGGCCTCAGGAGAAAGAAAGGGGGGGGGGGAGCACCAGAGGGAGATGGAGAACAGGCAAACAACTAAATATGTCAGAGATGGGGTAAGAAGGGGAGGAGGGGCATTAACTGAAGTTTGAGAAGTCAACGTTCATGCCATCAGGTTGAAGGCTACCCAGCCGGTATATAAGGTGTTGTTCCTCCAACCTGAGTTTGGATTCATTTTGACAATAGAGGAGGCCATGGATAGACATATCAGAATGGGAATGGGACGTGGAATTAAAATGTGTGGCCACTGGGAGATCCTGCTTTTTCTGACGGACCGAGCGTAGGTGTTCAGCGAAACGGTCTCCCAGTCTGCATCAGGTCTCGCCAATATATAAAAGGCCACATCGGGAGCACCGGATGCAGTATACCACACCAGCCGACTCACAGGTGAAGTGTCGCCTCACCTGGAAGGACTGTCTGGGGCCCTGAATGGTGGTGAGGGAGGAAGTGTAAGGGCAGGTGTAGCACTTGTTCCGCTTGCAAGGATATGTGCCAGGAGGGAGATCGGTGGTAAGGGATGAGGGGGGGGGACGAGTGGACAAGGGAGTCGCGTAGGGAGCGATCCCTGCGAAAAGCAGAGGGGGGGGGAAATGTGTTTGGTAGTGGGATCCCGTTGGAGGTGGCGGAAGTTACAGAGAATTATACGTTGGACCTGGAGGCTGGTGGGGTGGTAGGTAAGGGCAAGGGGAACCCTATCCCGAGTGGGGTGGCGGGTGGATGGGGTGAGGGCAGATGTGCGGGAAATGTGAGAGATGCATTTGAGAACAGAGTTGATGGTGGAAGAAGGGAAGCCCCTTTGTTTAAAAAAGGAAGACATCTCCTTCGTCCTGGAATGAAAAGCCTCATCCTGAGAGCAGATGTGGCGGAGACGGAGGAATTGTGAGAAGGGGATAGCATTTTTGCAAGAGACAGGGTGGGAAGAGAAATAGTCCAGGTAGCTGTGAGAGTCTGTAGGTTTATAGTAGATATCAGTAGATAGGCCGTCTCCAGAGATGGAGACAGAAAGATCAAGAAAGGGGAGGGAGGTGTCGGAAATGGACCAGGTAAATTTGAGGACAGGGTGAAAGTTGGAGGCAAAGTTAATGAAGTCGACGAGCTCAGCATGCGTGCAGGAGGCAGCACCAATGCAGTCGTCGATGTAGCGAAGGAAAAGAGGGGGACGGATACCCGTATAGACTTGGAACATGGACTGTTCCACAAAGCCAACAAAAAGGCAGGCATAACTGGGACCCATGCGGGTGCCCATGGCTACACCCTTGGTTTGGAGGAAGTGGGAGGAGCCAAAGGAGAAATTATTGAGAGTAAGAACTAATTCCACTAGACGGAGCAGAGTGGTGGTGGAGGGGAATTGGTTAGGTCTGGAATCCAAAAAAAAGCGAAGAGCTTCGAGACCATCTCGGTGGGGGATGGAGGTGTCTAGGGACTGAACGTCCATGGTGAAAATAAGATGGTGGGGGCCAGGGAACTTAAAATCATTGAAAAAATTCAAAGCATGAGAAGTGTCCCGAACATAGGTGGGAAGAGATTGAACAAGGGGGGAGAAGACAGTGTCAAGGTATGCAGAAATGAGTTCAGTGGGGCAGGAGCAAGCTGAGACAATCGGTCTACCTGGACAGGCAGGTTTAGGTTTGTGGATCTGGGTTAGGAGGTAGAAACGGGAAGTGTGGGGTGTGAAGTAGAGGACTCAAATCACTGCACCATCGGTGGAATCTACTTGAGCCACTGCTTCAAAACCTCACATTGGACAGAAGTCTGAACTCCTACCCCACCAGGTTCACGGGTAACTAGAAACTTACTGTTTTATTTATTTAGAGAGGCAGCACAGAACAGGCTCTTCGGTTCAAATGAGCCTCACTGCCAGAAACCCACCTATTTAACCCCAGTCTAACCATAGGACAATTTACAATGACCGAGTAACCTACTGACCAAAATCTCTTTGGACTGTGGGAAGAAACTGGAGTGCTCAGAGGAAAGCTATGCACTGCTGGAAGGATGTTCAACTTTTCTTAATGAACTCCACATTCTGATGGCCAAGCTGTAATAATGGCCGCTGCGCTACTATAGCAAGCACAACTACGACTATTTGGTTCATGAGCCAGTTGGAACAACCTTAATCACTATCTCAGTACTGCAACACTTTGCAGCACAATGTTGAGATCATCTAGCATACCCGAGCTCCCAGGGTGGGCTCCTGTATGTTGGTGAGACCCAACACAGATTGGGAGACCACTTCACCGAGCACCTTCACTGCGTCCACAACAAAAAGCGGGATCTCCCGATGGCTACCCGTTTCAGTTCTACTTCCCATTCCCATTCCAACAGGTCAGTCCATGGCCTCCCCTACTGCTGCAATGAGGCCACACTCGGGTTGGAGGAGCAAGACCTTATAGTCCGTCTGGGCAGCCGTCAACCTGATGGCTTGAACATCGGCTTCTCAAACTTCTGGTAATTGCCCCCTCCCCCACCTCCTTCGCCATTTCCCACTCCTGTTTTCCTTTCTCTCTCAGCTTACCTACCCATCATCTCCCTCTTGTACTCCTGCTTCTTCCCTTTCTTCCATGGTATTCTGCCCTCTGCTATCTCCAGCCCTTTATCAACTACACCTCCTCTCCCTCTCCCGGTTTCAACTATCACCTTGTGCTTCTTCCTCCGCTCCCCCCACCTCCTTACTCTGACTTGTCCTCTTCCTTTCCGGTCCTGAAGAAGGGTCTCGGCCCAAAGTGTCAACTGTTCACTCTTTTCCATAGATGCTGCCTGGCCTGCTAAATTCCTCCAGCGCTTTGTATGTGTTACAGTGGACTTTGTTTTTATTGTTCTAAGTGTGCTTTGTTCTGAAAATTGTATTTAATTTATGCTTGCCTTGTGAGTGTTCTGCATTTGATGCTATGCGCCTGTGATGTTTCTGCAGATAAGTTTATTCATCCCCCCTATACAAACGTGTACCTGTGTACATGATTTTGGCTTTTCTATCTCCAGAAGGGGAATATTCAGCAACATTATTTTTATCTAGCTCCCCTTCGAAGTTTCTCCGCTACTCACACAACACAGGTCAAGCATCCGTTAAATATTCTCCACTTGAACGGATTAGCGGAGGCTCAGTCTACAACTTTGGCACCATGCACTGGGGTTAGGACCACACCTTTGACAGTTATCCATTACACCCCCTGAAACATCTCTCCCTCACCACTGGCATCTGGCTTGTCTGACATCCAAACCCCTGGCTTCATCTGTTTAGTTCAATGGGCAACGGGGCAGTGAAGAGCTGATCACTGGGCGTACTTACAGAGGAAGCAGATATATTGTGACATTACATGAGAGAGCCATGGGGAGCTGGGGCAGAAGAGGAATCCGTGATCACGAGGAATATGCAGCAGGCTTGAGGGGCCGAGTGGCCTACTGCTGTTCAAACTGTCTTAGGTTCTTACAAGGGAATGCCACTACATGGACAATTCCTTCCAAAGCACACATTGCCCTAACTTAAAAACACTGTGTCTACCCTCCACTCCTGCCGGGTCTAAATCCTGCAACTTCAACACCCCCCCTCCCACCGCCCAAGATCACAGTAAAGGAACAGCTTCCCCAGAAGGGCAACAGCTTTTCAAGAAGACGACGCACCACCATTTTGTCGAGGGCAATTAGGCAAAGGGAACAAACTCCAGCTTGCTTGTGCTACCAAGTTTATAAAAGAATTAAATATTAGTTTTTAGATCCTTGGGGAGTTTGACCTCCCCGCTGCCTAAAGTCAGTCAATCCCAGTTGGAACTTCTGCTTCAGAGAAGCTTTGTTATATTAGCTTCACCGAGAGTGATATTCTCCCTGACAGTAATGCAACATGTTGATTCCGTGCAACATGAGGACTGCCACAAAGAAAAGGCTGAGGCTTGACTAGCCCTTGGATGTGAAGAAGGAAGGAATGGCCATAAACACCAGCAATGCCCACGTCTCATGAATCAATACATGAATAATATGCGAGGGGTGATTGATAAGTTCATGGCCTAAGGTAGAAGGAGTCAATTTTAGAAAACCTAGCTCATTTATCTCTTGACATAGCCCCCTCCTACATTTACACACTTAGTCCAGCAGTCATGGAGCATACAGATCTTGGACCTCCAGGAAGTGTCCACAGATGGGTGATTGATAATTTTGTGGCCTACGGTAGGTGGAAATTAGTTATACAGCTCTCGTTACATGCACATGCAGGTTAACTCTTTGAGTGATTATGCAGAAAGTTTGAGGTTAATAACTCATGCGCTAACGTAGAAGGAGATGAATTATTAACTTCAAATTTTCTGCATAATCACTCAAAGAGTTGACCTGCGTGTGCATGTAACGAGAGCTGTATAACTCATCTCCTTCTGCCTTAGGCCACGAACTTATCAATCACACCTGCGGTTGACACTTTCTGGAGGTCCAAGATCCGTATGCCCCACGACCGCTGGACTAAGTGTGTAAATGTAGGAGGGGACTACATTGATAAGTAAATGTGCCAGGTTTTCTAAAATTGACTCCTTCTACCTTAGGCCACAAACTTATCAATCACCCTTCGTAAAGCACATTCCAAGGAACATGTTTACTGAAAAAAATAAAGAATCAGAAGAGTAAACAAAATTATGAAAGGTATAGAGAGGGTAAATGCAAGCAAGCTTTTCCCGCCGAGGTTGGATGGGACTACAACCAGAGATCATGGGTTAAGGGTGGAAGGTGAAAAGTTGAAGGGGAACATGAGGGGAAACTTCTTCACTCAGAGGTTTGTGAGAGTGAAGAATGAACTGCCAGCAGAAGTGGTGCATGCAAGCTCAATTTCAATGTTTAAGTGAAGTTTGGATAGTTACGTAGTTGACAGGGGTATGGAGGGCTACAGGCCTGGTGCAAGTCCTTGGGACTAGGCAGTTTAAATGGTTTTAGCATGGACTAGATGGGTCAAAGGGCCTGTTTATGAGCCGTACTTTTCTAATACTATGACTCCATAAAACAATTTGGGAAGGCTTAGATCAAGGGTTCCCAACCTGGGTTCCGTGGACCCCTTGCTTAATGGTGTTGGCTCATGGCATAAAAAAGGGTTGAGAGCCCCTGGGTTAGAGTGTTCCCTTGGTTCAAGAGACCTGATTCAGAAGTCACAGGTGTGGATCAGAGGTGTACAGCCACTGTGATGATAGACAGATTTCTAGATAGTAAGAGACACCAGGGATATGGAGACAGCTCAGGTAAATAGCACTAAGATAAAAGATCAGCCACTGTGGAAAGGCTTGAGGCCAAGATGGCCATTCCTCTTCCTGTTTCTGACGTTCTCATATTGAAGACAAACATTGGCTCAGCCTGACTAATCAGGAACCAATAGACTTCTGCTATAAATATACCCAATTAGTTGACCTGTTTGTGGCAAAGAATTCCACAGATTCTCCAGCCTCTGTCTAAGAAATTCAGCTTCATTTCTGTTATAAAGGGATGTCTTCTATTCTGAGGCTATGCCCTCTGGTCCTAGACTCCCCCACTATAGGAATTATGCTCTCCCTACCCACTCTGATGAGGCCTTTCATATTTGATGGTTCTCAATGAGACTCTCCCTTCATTCTTATAAACCCCAGTGAGTATGCTATTCGTAAAAAAAGAAGGAAAAGAAATATTGAGGTAGTGCTCAAGGGCTGACTGTCCATTCAGAAATCTGATGGCGGAGGGAATCTGTTGAATGAATAAGAGTAATCTCTCCCCAGAAAACAAACTGTCTGTTCTAGGAATCAATCTGCTGAATCTGAGTTGCACTCACACTTCCAGAGATATATGTACTGTATATTTCCCTTGGTTGAGGGACTAGACCTGCGTGCATTGTTCCAGGCATGGTCACAGCAAGGGCATTAAGACAATGTTATCCTTGTACTCAATTCCCCTGCAATGAAAGCCAACAGGATTCTTGAGCTCCAGATTGCGAGATGTACCCGCATGTTAACATTCAGTGATTCATGCGAATGAAACGTCTAACCCCTTAAAACCCTCCTTTTAAAAAATAGCCTGCTTCTTTACCTTTTGCTTCGAAAACAAGAGAAATCCAAGCAACACACACACACACAAAGTCTACTCCTCGTCTTTTTTCCTCCAGACCTGTTGAAGGGTCTTGGCCCGAAACGTCAACCGTATTTTTTCCCATTGACGCTGCCCATCCTGCTGAGTTCCTCCGGCATTTTGTGTGGATGTCACAGCTTCCCACATTTCATTTCACCTGCCAAGTCTTCGCCCATTGAATGAACCCATCTAAGTGGTCCTGAAGCCTCACTGCACACTGTTGTATCCAAGTCTGCCCACAGGCAGAGTTATAGATTGAGAAAGCCTGGGGTCCGAGCAGAAAATTCTGCTCCACCCACTAGTCACAGATCCCCAACCCCAAAATGACCCATTACACTACACTAATCCCCATTTTCAGTCCCTTTATACATCCTTAGTTCACAATGAGTTTTTACCCCTTTTTCGTGTTCTGTAATTCTAACAACCTCTTATGTGGCAAGAGGTCTTCTGAAGGACTAGATACACCTCATCCACAGGTTCCCTCTTATTTATTTGTTGGTTTCAAAATAAATTTAAAAAAATTAACAAGTGATTAACAAGCATGATTCCCCTTTCATGAAGTCATGTTGCATCTGCCCAGTCGCCATTTTCTCAGTACCTCACCTTGACCTGGATTCCAGCTTTTTTCCATCAGGCCAATTGATCTATAGTTTCTCATAAACACAAGAGATTCTGCAGATGCAAGAAATCCAAAGTAAAACACCCAAAAGGCTGGAGAAACTTTGAAGGTCAAACAGCATCTATGGAAAGGACTAAAGAGTCAATGTTTCTGGCTGAGAACTTTCAGCTCATGTCTCAAGTCCTCGTCCCATTTTTTTCATGACTAGGGTTGTGTTTGCTACCTTCGAATGTGTGGGATTTGTTCCAAAAACTCCAGAATTTTTAATTATGGCATCCATTTACTCCACTTTTAAAAACCTGGGAGTTTATCAGCTTGAAATCCCAGTCATTCTTCCTTTTATTAATGTTAAGACCATAAGACGTAGAGACAGAAGTAGACTATTTGGCCAATAGAATCTGCTCTGCCATTTCATCACGGCTGATCCAATGTTCCTCTCAGTCCCAATCTCTTGCTTTCTTCCTGTATCCCTTCATGCCCTGACCCATCAAGAATCTATCAACTTCTGCCTTAAATAAAGGCATGGCCTGCACAGCTGCCAGTGGCAAAGCATTCCATGGATTCATCACACTCTGGCTAAAGAAATTTCTCCTCACTGCCATTCTAAAAGGATGCCCCTCTGGTCTTAGACTCTCCCACCATAAGAAATGTCTTCTCCACATCCACTCAATTAAGGCCTTTCATCACTTCAATAGGTTTCAAAGAGGTCACCCCTCATTCTTCTCAATTCCAGTGAATACAAGCCCAGAACCATCAAATACTCTTCACATGACAAGCCATTCAATCCTGGAATAACTTTCGTGAACCTTCTTGAACCCTCTCCAGTTTCAGCACATCCTTTCTAAGATAAGGGGCCCAAAATTGTTCACAATACTCCAAGTGAGGCCTCAATAGCGCTTTATAAAGTATCAACACTACATCCTTGCTTTTGTATTATAGTCCTCTTGAAATGAAAGCTAAAATTGCATTTGCCTTCCTCACCACAGACTCAACATACAACTTTTAGGTAATCCTGCACAAGGACTCACAAGTCCTTTTGCACTTCCATTTTTTGTATTTTTTTCTCGATTTAGAAAATAGTCAATTCTTTCATTTCTTCTATCAAAGTGCATGACCATACAGTTCCTGACACTGTATTCCATCTGCCAATTCTTTGTCCATTCTCCTAATCTGTTTAAGTCCTTCTGTAGCCTCTCTGCTTCCTCAAAACTATCTGCTACTCCATTCCATCTTTCAAACCATTGACATATAACAGAAAAAGAATGGTCACAACAATGACCATTGTTATAGAGCTCTGGTCATCAAGAGCTGGAACTCTTCCAGTAGTACCACACGCTTGTTAAGCAGCCTCATGTGTGGCACCTTGTCAAAGGCCTTCTGAAAATGCAAGTACACAATATCAACTGATTATATTTTGTCTATCCTGTTTGTTATTTCTCCAGGGAATTCCAACAGATTTGTCAGGCAAGGTTTTCTCTTGAAACCATGCTGATTAAAACATATTTTTTGTGTGCCTCCAAGTACCCTGAGCTCTCATCCTTAATAATTTTCTCCAACATCTTCCCAACCATTGAGGTCAGACTAACTGGCTTATACTTTCCTTTCTTCTGTCTCTCTCCCTCCTTGAAGAGTGAAATGATATTCCAAGATGGCGGCGCGACTCAGCTTGCAGCAGCCACTCCAGAGCTGATTATCTGTTATTTGTGAAGTGGGTTGCCGTGTGCAATCATAATCGGATACAAAACAGATGTGGAAGCACGGACGAACTTCTGGAAATCTCCAGGAAGACCTACTTCGTTGCTGCTGCTGCTGTGAGGTCCGGGTCTCTGCTGGGAAGAACAGGCCCCCAGTCCTCGGGGTTGCATTGGTGAGGGCGTCTTAATATGCTCAGAGAAGCTGTGCCGGAGGGGATGGTCGGAAGCTCGGAGGTTCGACGGTCTCAGAGTCCGCTGCGGTCAGAGCGCTATCACTGTGTGCTGTGTCTGCGAGGCTGAGTCGGGCGGCACCATGGAAGTCCATAGCGGGGGTATTCCCTTCTGCCGCCTGTGTGGGATGACGACTCTATCGGGACCCTGAGGACTTGTGGAAACTTTTGAACTTATATTCTTTTAACATCTTTGGACTATTTTGAACTTATAGTCTTTTAACATCTTTGGACTATTTTTACTGTGCCCAGGGTCTGTTTTTTTTTTATCAATTATGCTATTGTTTGCACTGTTGTAACTACGTGGTTTTGTGCAGGTCTTGTAGCTTTAGTTTTTGGTCTTGTTTTGTCTGGTGGGATTGGAGCTCCTTTCCGGGGATGGTAGCGCGATATTAGTACGCAGCAGCCTCTCCGGACTCTGGCTTGGGGACTGCCAAACATTATGTGGATTTTCTGGTGTAGTCTGTTTTGTCATATGCTTTTGTGATATCATTCTGGAGGAACGTTGTCTCATTTTTTAACCGCATTGCATTTGTGGTTTCTAAATGACAATAAACTGAATCTGAATCTGATATTTACAATTCTCCAGTCTTCCAGATCCATTCCAGAATCTAGTGATTCTTGAATGATCATTACTAATGCCTCCATGACCTCTTCAGCCACCTCTGTCAAAAACCTGGGGGTTGCACTATCTGGTCCAGGTGACTTATCCACCTTTCACTTTACCAAGGACCTTCTCTCTAGGAATGGTAACTTCACACACTCCATAACTCCTGACACCTGGAACTTTTAGCATACTGCTAGTGAAGACTGATGGAAAATACTTATTCAGTGCAGTCGTCATTTCATTGTCCCCCATTACTACCTCTTCAGCATCATTTTTCAGTGGTCCCATATCCACTCTGGCATCTCTTTTACACTTTATGTACCTGAAGAAACTTTTGATATCCTCACTAGCTTACTTTCATATTCCATCTTTACCTTCCTATTGACTTCTGTAATTGTCTCCTGTTGGTTTTTAAAAGCTTCCCAATCCTCTAACTTCCCATTATTATTTACTCTATTATATGCCCTCTCTTTGGCTTTTATGTTGGCTTTGATTTCTCTTGTTAGCCATGGTTGTGTCATCCTGCCTTTAGAATAATTCTTCCTCTTTGGGATGTATATATTACGTGCCTTCAAATTGCTTCCAGAAATTCCAGCCATAGCTGGTCTGCTGTCTTCCCTATCAGTGTTCTTTTCCAATCAATTGTGGCCAACTCCTCATTCATGCCTCAGTAATTCTATTTATTCCACTGTAATACCAATATATCTGACTTTAGCTTCTCCTTCTCAAATTTCAGGGTGAATTTGATCGTATTACGATCACTGGCCCCTAAGGGTTCTATTACCTTAAGCTCTCTAATCAATTCTGGATCATTGCACTACACCCAATCCGGAATAGCTGATCATCCTTGTGGGCTCAACCATGAGCTGCTCTAAAAAACCATCTGGAAATTCCTCTTCCTGGACTGCAGCGCCAACCCAATTTTCCCAATCTACCTGCATATTGAAATCTCCCATGACTATTGTAAAAATTGCCCTTTTGCATTTTCTATCTCCCATTATAATTTGTAGATCACATTCTTACTACTGCAGGACTGGGCTGAGAAGTGGCAGATGGACTTCAACCCAGATAAGTGTGAAGTGGTTCATTTTGGTAGGTGCAATTTGAAGGCAGAAGATAATATAAATGATAAGACACTTAGCAGTGTGGAGGATCTGAGAGATCTTGGGGTCCATGTCAATAGGACACTCAAAGCTGCTGCGCAGGTTGACAGTGTATGGTGTGTTGGCATTCATCAGCCATGGGATTGAGTTCAAGAACCATGAGGTAATGTTACAGCTATATAACCCCTTGGTCAGACCCCACTTGGAGTACTGTGTTCAGTTCTGGTCAAATCACTGCAGGAAGGATGTGGATTATTCTAAAGGCAGGATGACACAACCATGGCTAACAAGAGAGTGCAGAGGGGATTTACAAGCATGTTGCCTGGATTGGAGGGTGTACCTTATGAGAATAGGTTGAGTGTACTTGGTCTTTTCTCCTTGCAGTGATGGAGGATGAGGGGTGACTTGATAGGGGTGTATAAGATGATGAGGGGAATTGATCGTGTGGATAGCCAAAGGCTTTTTCCCAGAGCTGAAATGGCTAACGCAAGGGGGCATAGTACTAAGATGCTTGGAAATAGGTACTGAGGGGATGTTGGGGATAAGTTTTTCAGACAGAGGGTGGTGGGAGCATGGAATGCACTGCCGGCAGTGGTGGTGGAATCAGATACAATAGGGTCTTTTAAGAGCCTCTTAGACAGGTACAAGGAGCTTAGAAAAATAGAGGGCTATGCACTAGGGAAATTCTAGGCAGTCTCTAGAGTATGTTATATGGTCAGCACAACATTGTGGACCAAAGGGCCTGTAATGTGCTGTAGATTTCTATGTTCTATGTTGTATGTACTGTTTGGAAATCTGTATACAACTCCTGTTAAGATCTTTTTACCCTTGCAGTTCATTAGCTCAGCCCACAATGATTCAACACCTTCCAACCCTATGCCACCTCTTTCTAATGATTTGATTTCATTTCTTCCCAACAGAGCAATTTCGCCCCTTTGCCTTTCTGCTTGTCCTTTCAATACCATGGATATCATTGGACATTAAGCTCCCAGCTATCATTTTCTTTCAGCCATGGCTCAGTGATGCCCACAACATCATATCTACCAATCTGCAACTGTGCTGCAAGTTCATCAACTTTATTCCATATGTGGAGCACATTCAAATGTAACACCTTCAGTCCTGTTGTCAGAACGTTGTCCACCTTCTATGTTGTAAGTCATCCTGTTGACTGCAATCAACAGCCTCTCCTCACTACACATTGCCTCTGTTTGTAAACCATCTTCCTCATCTTCAACACTATCATCTACCTTTCCTATGATACTTCTTGTGTTGACTTCCCTTACATTCTTTTAACTTCTTTTTATTGTGCAGAGAAACAAAATACATTTGCCTAATTTCTCTGCTATTTCCTAAACCCCACCCCAATCTAATTCAATCTGTAAGGAATCTGTAAGGAATCCTGGTAATCCATTCTTAGGTGTTTTTCTTCCATTTCATCTTCAAGTTCTCAGTCCTGCTTTTCAAAATCCTGAAATATTTCCAGACTTGAGCAACATTACAAACCTTCTCTTGTTCTTCTTGGTCTCCACCATTGCACCACCTGTTCTGCATTTATGCCTTAGAGTGATATGTATCTGTTGCAACCAACGCACACCAAGTGCTGGGGGAACTCAGCAGGCCAGGCAGCATGGTAAAGAGTATAGTCGACGTTTCGGGCTGAAGGGTCTCGGCTCGAAACATCAGCTGTACTCTCTTCCACAGACGCTGCCTGGCCTGCTGAGTTTCTCCAGCATTTTGTGTGTGTTGCTTGGATTTTCAGTGTCTGCATATTTTTTCTTGTTTATATCTGTTGTAAACTATACATTAATTGTTTAGATGCTATTTATTGTTTGTTTATTGTCATTCATTCTAATGTCATTTCTCAGTTACCATAGCTAGCTCATGCTCTTTGTTTGGTTTCAATTTAAAACATTGCTTTAGATTGAATTAAATGGATTTCAATTTTTATATAAAATCCTTTCATATTATTGTCACTCTTCCCTAAAGGCCACTTAACTACGAGATTATTAATTAATCCTTTTTCATTGTATAATACTGGATCTGTCCTTCACTAGTTCCCCAATATACTGATCGAATAAACTATCTCTGGTGCATTTTGTGAATTCATTTTCCACAAAATCAATGTTCAAAAGCAATTTATTACCAAAGTGCATACATGTCACCATATACAACCCTGAGATTCATCGTCTTGTGGGCATACTCAATAAATCCACAGAATAATAACCATAACAGAATCAATGAAAGAACACACCAACCAAAAGAACCACAGTACAGAAGACAACAAAACTGTGCAAATACAAAAAGAAATTATAAATAAGTAAATGTGGAGAATATAAGATGAAGAGTCTTTGAAATGAGTCCATAGTGTTGTGTCTGAACAACTACATATCAATTAAATAAAGGCAAGCACGTGGAGGTGGCTTTAACTGGTGTATTCACGTTGCAGAGAGAGCGAGGGAGAGAGCCGATCAAATCGCATGCGTAGACAACAGAACAATGCACATATCTAGTCAATAGTCAATGCTAAGGGGAGTCATTGCACTAAAAGAAATAGATCCACACATTACACTTCCTCCACCTTTAGATTAATGTAACATAAAACTGTATATATAGAAAAAAACATTCAATTCCCTTGTAACGGCCTACGTGCAAGTAAACATGCTTTCACCAGAACAGTCCATAGCTAACAACAGTAGACTAAAAATCCAGTCTTGTGGGGGGCACTCTGTTTCTTTCAGAACAGCACCTTTGGACTTGTGGAGTACCAGGTCTGGCAGGAGCCTTGTCTAAGACAAGTGTAACTTCTGCTTTGGCCAGCTGCTTAATACAGGGGGTGGTAGCCCCCGGCCGGGCCAAACTTAGGAAATCTCGTTTGGGTGGACACTGCGCAATGTGTCCCCATTACAAATCAGTACCCCAAAATAACAAACAGTACACAATATGCGATTAAACAATTAAGCTTTATAATTATTACTTTGATTATATGGTTAGTAAAGAAATGAAAAAAGGAAAAAAAGGCCCAATCTTATTAAACAGTCTGTTGCGCAATGTTGGAGCTCACAAATACAGCCATTCGTCCAACATCGACCTCCTCCGATTGTCTCTGCCCTTCGGACCCTCGCTCCAAGTCCCCCCTGTCCAGTGGTCTACCGACTCTCTCCATTCGTGTCTTCTCTCCTCATCTCTCTCCGGCAAAAGCCCGTGAAAATCTCTCTTCCAGCTCAAAAGAAAGAACAACAGCATTCCTAACTCCGTTATCTCTACTCATAGCCCAAACATTGCTGCTGCAGAGAAACCATTACATTACCAGTGAACCCTTACAGCATGTTACAGAGCAGTGAAACCCTACAGCATGTTACACTCTCCCCCCACCAAATTTAGTCATGTCCTCATGACGTTGAGATAATTCGCCAACCCTCCCTGCAAAACACAAAGCCCAGTCCAGGTGTAAAAGGCAGTGACATAGCTCCCCAGCACGGTAGGGGTCACATTCTGTTCCCCTGGTGCTACATAGGCCAATCTATCCAGCAGTCTCCTAATTCGCTGAGACCTCCGCACCTTCAGGTTCCGACACCACTGGGGATAATTCTGATTTACCTGGCGAGGCCCCCCCCCCCCGATCTATCACTTGTGCCCACCTGCAACTCGAAATCCTCTGTTCCGTGACCAAACCTCGCTTCCTTCCCTTCAGAGTCCTGTGGCTGCCCACAGATAGCCCCCCCCCCCCCACTTCAACTGTCGCAATGGGAGAAAGCCCAGGACTCTCTTCCTCAATCAATGGGGAGTTAGCGAAAGGCAGCGTATACCACACATCCAGGTCCTCATCCTCTGAATCTGTATCCCTCTCAGGGGTGGGGTCCGGCCTAACCTCACCTGTTGGGGGCCCAGTAGTCCCCCCATGTTTCCAAAGAGTCCTCTTATGAGGTGTAGGCTCCAAGATGGGCTCTGGGTCTACCTGCACCTCTTGACCCAGGGCAAAAGGTGGTTCTGATAGAGAATCTTAACAAGCCCATTCCCATCCTCTGGTTTCACCCAGAAAACTGGTAGGTTTGGCACCTGACTCTCCACCACATAGGGTGTAGCCACCCAGCGGTCAGCCAATTTATGCTTTCCAGGTGGCCCCAAGTTCCTTATGAGGACTGTCTCCTGGCAGGAGTTGGGAGAACTTCCCCTTTTGATTGTACCTTCACTTATTCTCTTGATTCTGCTGGGCAGCCGCGACTCCAACTAATTCATAGAAACATAGGAAACATACAGCACAATACAGGCCCTTCAGCCCACAGAGCTGTGCCAAACATGCCCTACCTTAGAACTAGCTAGGTTTTACCCATAGCCCTCTATTTTTCTAAGCTCCATGCAGCCAACCAGGAGTCTCTTAAAAGACCCTGTCGTTTCTGCCTCCACCACAGCTGCCAGGAGTCCATTCCATGCACTCACCACTGTCTGCGTAACACACTTACCCTGACATTTCCTCTGTACCTAGTTCCAAGCAGCTTAAAACTGTACCCTCTCACGCTACCATTTCAGCTTGGGAAAAAGTCTCTGACTCTCCACATGATCAATGCGAGGTGACCGCTATCAAGTCACCTCTCATACTACGTTGCACCAAGGAGAAAAGGCCAAGTTCACTCAACCTATTCTAATAGGCATGCTCCCTAATCCAGGCAACATCCATGTAAATCTCCTCTGCACCCTTTCTATGGTTTCCACGTCCTTCCTGTAGTGAGGCAACCAGAACTGAGCACAGTGCTCCAAGTGGGGTCTGACCAGGGTCCTATATAGCTGCAACATTACCTCTCGGCTCCTACACTCAATCCCACGGTTGATGAAGGCCAATGCACCATATGCCTTCTTAACCACAAGTAGCAGCATAGCAGCTTTGAGTGTCCTATGGACTTGGACCCCAAGATAACCTCTGATCCTCCACACTGCCAAGAGTCTTACCATTAATACTATATTCTGTCATCATATTTGACCTACCAAAACGAACCACCTCACATTTATCTGGGTTGAACTCCATCTGCCACTTCTCAGCCCAGTTTTGGATTCTATCAATGTCCCGTTGTAAACTCTGACAGCCCTCCACACTGTCCACAACACCCCCAACCTTTGTGTCATCTGCAAATTTACAAACCTATCCCTCCACTTCCTCGTCCAGGCCATTTATAAAAATCACAAAGAGTAGGAGTCCCAGAACAGATCCTTGAGGCACACCACTCGTCACTGACCTCCATGCAGAATATGACCCATCTACAACCACTGTCTGCCAGTTCTGGATCCACAAAGCAATGTCCCTCTGAATCGCATGCCTCCTTACTTTCTGAATGAGACTTGCATGGGGTAGCTTCTCAAATGCCTTGCTGAAATCCATATACACTATATCTACGGTTCTACCTTCATCAATGTGCTTAGTCACATCTTCAACAAATTGTATCAGGTTCATAAAGCATGAGCTGCCTTTGACAAAGTCATGCTGACTATTCCTAATCATATTATGCCTCTCCAAATGTTCATAAATCCTGCTTCTCAGGACCTTTTCCATCAACTTACCAACCACTGAAGTAAGACTCACTGGCCTATCATTTCCTGGGCTATCCCTACTCCCTTTCTTGAGCAAGGGAACAACATTTGCAACCTCCAATCCTCTGGAACCTCTCCTGTCCTAATCAGTGATGCAAAGATCATTGTCAGAGGCTCAGCAATCTCCTCCCTTGTTTCCTGCAGTAGCCTGGGATACATCCCGTCCAGTCCCGGTGACTTATCCAACTTGATGATTTCCAAAAGCTCCAGCAAACCCTCTTCCTTAATATCTATGTTCTTGAGCTTTTCAGTCCACTGCAAGTCATCCCTACAATCTCCAAGATCCTTTTCCATAGTGAATACTGAAGTATTCAGTAAATAACTCCACAATTTCCTCCGGTTCCATACACACTTTTCCACTGTCATATTTAATTGGTTCTATTCTCTCATGTCTTATCCTCTTGATCGTCACATACTTGTAGAATGCCTTGGGGTTTTTCTTAATCCTGTGTGCCAATGCCTTCTCATGGCCCCTTCCGGCTCTCCTAATTTAATTCTTAAGCTCCTTCCTGCTAGCCTTATAATCTTCTAGATTCATATCATTACCTAGTTTTTTGAACATTTCGTAAGCTCTTCTTCTCTTCTTGACTAGATTTTCAACAGCCTTTGTGCACCCCGGATCTTGTACCCTACCATCCTTTCCCTGTCTCATTGGAATGTACTTACTCAGAACCCCACACAAATATCCCCTGAACATTTGCCACATTTCTTCGGTATGTTTCCCTGAGAACATCTGTTTCCAGTTTATGCTTTCAAGTTCCTGCCTGATAGCCTCATATTTCTCCTTACTCCAATTAAATGTTTCCCTAACTTGTTTGTTCCTATCGCTCTCCAGTGCTGTGGTAAAGGAGATAGAACTGTGACCACTATCTCTAAAACGCTCTCCCACTGAGAGACCTGACACCTGACCAAGTTCATTTCCCAATACCAGATAAAGTACAGCCTCTCCTCTTGTAGGCTTATCTATATATTGTGTCAAGAAACCTTCCTGAACACCTGACAAACTCTACCCCATCTGAACCCCTCACTCTACGGAGATGCCAATCAATATTTGGGAAATTAATATCTCCCACCACAACAACCCTGTTATTACTACTCCTTTCCAGAATTTGTCTCCCTATCTGTGCCTCAATGTCCCTGTTACTATTGGGTGGTTATAAAAAACACCCAGTAGAGTTATTGACACCTTCCTGTTCTTAACTTTCACCCATAGAGACGCTGTAAATAACCCCTCCATGACTTCCTCCTTTTCTGCAGCCGTGACACTATCTCTGATCAACATGGCCATGCCCCCAACTCTTTTGCCTCCCTCCCTATCCTTTCTGAAACTTCATAAATACATATGCCCTTTTCAACTGTCTTCACATGTCAGACACATACTTCAGATAAATCTTCAGAGGTAAGTCACCCCCATCAGTCCCAAAACAAAGGTCAATGGGCAACCTCACCTTGCGCCCAAACATCAGATAGTATGGTGAGTACCCAGTAGCTTAATTTTGCGTACAGTTTTAACAGTGAACCAGATGCCCAATATGTTGACTCCACCTGCTCTTCTTGCTGATTTCCAGGGTCCCGAGCATGTCTAGCAAGATCCGGTTAAACTTTCCTGGCTGGGGATCACCCTGTGGGTGATAGGGCGTGGTCCTCGACTTCTCGACTCCAAGCATGCCCAGTAACTCACAGATGAGTCTGCTCTCGAAATCCTGTTCCTGATCACTATGTATTCGGCTGGGAAGGCCATAATAAATGAAATATTTCTCCCATAACACCTTTGGCACCGTAGATCCCTTCTGGTCCTTGGTAGGAAAAGCCTGAGCGTATCTGGTGTAGTGGTCCGTGATGAGTAAGACATTCGCCGTGTTGCAGGCATCAGGTGCTATTGACCGAAAATCCACACACACCAGGTCCAGAGGCCCAACACTCTGACAAAAGAGCTGCCCATGTAGGCAGTGTCTTCCGTCATATGTATCGAATGCATGACTTGCAGTATTCTTTGACCTCCGACTGCACTCAGAGCCAGTAAAACCGATCTCTGAGCAATCCATAGGTCTTTTCCACTCCAAATGTCCAGGATCATCATGTAGTGACTTCAACGCCATCCTCCGATACTTCTCGGGCAGAACCAACGCCGGGGTTGGTCTGGGGGTGATTTCGTCCTCTCCGCCTGTCTCCCTTTTCGACCACCGCCCAAGTAGTACCAATGCCCAGATCATCTCGCTGAGCAGCAGCCATTTCCCCTGTGGCACCCAGTATCGCCGAGGTCAGGATATAAGTTAGGGGGTTGTTGTCTGTCCTCACCTCAAACTTGGTCCCATAGAGGTAGTCAACCCGGTGCCCTGATCCTGATACAGGACACCCCCAAACCCTCTCGGCTCAGCAGCTTCTTCAGTGACTGAAAGGCCTCCTCACATCTTGCACCCCACCTCGGTCCAAAGGGCTCCGAGGGGCTAAGATACTCTCCACCCTCCTGTCCTTTCTCCCCCCTCCCTTTCTTCCCCAAGGGAGGGTAACCACACAGAAGCTGATTCAACGGGTGACTCACTTTCACACAGCCCTTCACAAACCTCCGATAGTAACTACAGAACCCGAGGAACGAGCACCGTGCACTCACAGTCTGGAGTCTTGGCCAGGTGGTCACCGCCTCAATCATAGCTGGGTCTGTAGCTCTCCCATCTCGTGAGACTATGTGCCCAACATAGCTAACAGACGCTTGGCTGAACTGGCACTTGACCAGGGAAAGTTTTAACCCTTTAGCTTTCAGGCGGCCCAGCACCTTCAGCAGCCTCGCTTCATGTTCTTCCAAGGTGGATCCAAGCACTATGAGGTCATCCAGATACACCAATACCTCAAGCAAGTTCATATCCCCCACCATCTTCTCCAAGACCTGCTGGAAGGTTACAGGAGCTCCTGGGGCATCCTTTTGAACTGGAAAAATCCCAGGGGACATAAAAATACCATTTTCTCTTTGTCAGCCTCACTCATGGGGATCTGGTAATATCTACTCCTCAAGAACAGCACACTAAACCACTCAGGCAGGCCAGCACGCCTTCAATCCACAAGACAGTATAGTGGTCAGGGATGCTGCACCTGTTCAGAGTCCTATAGTCCACACACATCCGTACCTTCCCTTTCTTCTTCAGCGGTCAACTTACCCCTTTTCCAGTAGTTTTTCCCAAGCTTGTCTCACAGGGACACTAGGCATTACCGTCACCGGGAACAAATGCGCCAGGGACATCCCCCGCTTGAAGGTGACCTCCATCTTCATAGTGTTCCTGACAATCACTGCCATCCTGAGTTCCTGTTCAATCGAGAGCTTCTGCAATTCCGGCCTCACCAGTACACCAGCAGGAAATCCCAACTCCCCCTCGTGGTCTTCCGGACCCTCCACTAAGAACCACACAGTCCCTCATTTAAATTCGGAATCCGGCCCAATGCTGTCACGCACTTCCTCAAAAGCTGCTCAAAACCCCGGGTGCACGGGCAATGTTCCCAGAAAGCCCTCACCCGCCTTCTCCTTGCAGGCCCCCATGAGCCTCTTCACAAGAGGGGTGTTGGTCCCCACCAGAATTAAAACACCACCCTTCTCAACAGGGTCCGGACAAACCAGCACCAATGTATCAAGGACCTCAGACACTCCCACATCGGCCTCCGAGAACTCCAGCTTCACTGACAAATGACTGCTGTATGGATAATCACCAGCACTAAGCCCCCAGATCTCCAGTGCCCTGAATGGTGTCAGTAGTAAATGCTTCAGATACCAGTTGTAAAACGAACGGTACAGTAACGTGACCTGTGACCCAGTGCTGAGTATGGCTTTAGCATAAATACCCTCTATTCGTAGTAACACACTGGAGCATGGACCCACTAAGCCTTCAGGAATTGAGCCTTTCACTTTTGGGGGTTCATGTTCCCCCAGAGACACCAGGCCGTTCCCTCACTGGGTCTCCTCTAGGTTTTCCCAATGACTCTCCCTGCTGAGGTACCCAGGGGCTCACTCTCCTTCTGGCATGACACCTCCTGCCAGCAGCCCTCAGCATTGTTCATCCCCTTGGGGAATCCGTCCCCAGCTACCGTTACCTCAGTGCTGGTCCGCATTAAAACGAGAGCTGCGCCCGCCATTTATCAAACCTCCTCCCACAATCACAACTTCAACAGTACTTAACAGTGGAATTAACAATTCATCTGGAGTACAAATATCTGCCCCATTGGTTCATTGCTCAGTGTAATCACACCGCAACCAACAGAATCAATCCCAGATGAGCCCCCACAATTGTAACTCTCGCTTCGGCCAGCGGCTTAATATAGGGGGTGATAGCCCCAGGCCTGGCCAAACTTAAGAAATCTTGTTTGGATGGATGCTGTGTGATGCGTCCCCTGTTACAAATCAGTACCCCAAAATAACAAACAATACACAATATGCGATTAAACGATTAAGCCTTATAATTCTTACTTTGACTATATGGTTAGTAAAGAAACAAAAAAAAATGGAAAAAGGGCCCAATCTTATTAAATAGTCTGTTGCACAATGTTGGAGCTCACAAATATGGCCATTCGTCCAACATCGACCTCCTCCAATCGTCACTGCCCTTCGGACCCTCGCTCCAAGTCCGGTGGTCTATCAACTCTCTCCATTCATGTCTTCTCTCCTCATCTCTCTCTGGCCAAAAGACCACAAAAATCTCTCTTCCAGCTCACAAGAAAGAACAACAGCATTCCTAACCCCATTATCTCTAGTCATAGCCCAAACATTGCTGCTACAGAGAAACCAGTACGCTATCAGTGAAACCCTACAGCATGTTACACAATCTTCTCTGTTGTAGGTGTCACATTGCTGTTAGTGACATGATCATCACTAAGAGGTAAGTCCGGTGACTGTTACGTGTCCATCTTGTCAGATGCAGTCAACTCAGATGTATTCTTTAGCTGAGTATCCAGTATCTGATCCACATGACATCTCCATGTCTGATCTCCAACAACTGCAGTGTATGTCAGTGATCCAGTTCTTGTAGATATCCTATCAGGTGTCCTCTTGTCTTCTTGATAACGACATGCTAGGACTTCCTGCTCAGCCTTCAAACTCCTTGCTGATTCACTTGGCAACAGGTTGAACTGTTCATTCTGCACTTCCCTCGGTAGGTCTGGTTTCAGGAATTCTATGCGGGACCTCAAATTCCTGCTCATGAACAGCATTGCAGGCGTTTGATTTGTCGTCGTATGGACAGACTTTCACTACACAAAAAGGAAGTTGTTCACCTTGTGTTATAGAGAAATGTTCTCCTTGTCCACAGTGTTAATGGACTTCTTGAATGTTTGGATATGTCATGATCCCATCGGGCAATGCCCCACCTTGCTATTACCTCAGTAATTGGGCTTTAATCCCCTCGTCTAATTTCCTATCATTTCCAGTTCCACTAATTACACACACCTGCCATCTATCAGTAAATGCAGGATAAAAACCCTGGAATCACAACAGGGAGCTGCCAGTTCGTTGGTCAACTTATATGAGTAACCTCATTTCATGGTTCTTTAGGACTGTCAGTTCTAAGTTCCATATCATTTCCTGGATTCTCTACGTGAACCTGGTCTCCAAGTAAAGATTCTCCTGGACACCTATTCCACGCTCGCTACGGTGCTAGTGCCTCCCGACTCTGTCTCCGCGCCTGTGTCCTACACTTGGGTTCATCCTTAGCCACATCTTTGCAACAGGATAAACCTTTCAGCTAACCTATTCATTGCTGGGTGGCGAGGAGCTGACCTGAAATGTCTGATGCCATTTTTCTTTGTGAATACTCTGAACTCTTCTGACACGTATTCACAATTTGTTCTGGTAAGCCAGTTCTCAGAAGGTAGCCCTCAGAGCAGAAACAGTCTTTTCTGAGGTGTTTGGCTTCATTGGTATGACATCCGGCCACTTCAAATGAGCATCCACGGCAATCAGAAACACAGAGGCCATGAACAGCCCAGCAAAAATCAATATGCACTCTTTGCCATGGTGTAGATGGCCACTCTCACAGGCATAACAGTGCCTGTGGGAGAGCATTTTAAACCTTGTGGCATCCCAAACAGCATTAGGTCAAGTCTTCAAGCCTCCACACATAGCTCCAGGCGAGCCTCTTCATCTTGGTTGTACCCAGGTGTCCTTCATGCAGATTTTCTAACACTTTGGTGTGGAGCTTGGAGGGAACCACAACACGAGATCCACACATCAGCATTCTTTGACAGACCGACAGTTGGTCTCATCTCACTGAGAACTCTGGAAACGTAGGGTTACTATGAGCTGGCCAATGTTGCATGGTGATGTCATAGACTTTTGACAACATTGGGTCATTCCTTGTTTCTCTTTGTATTTCAGAATTTGTTACCAGTAACTGATCCACCAGTGCGGTGTGGATCACTTCTGCTGGGTCACAGTATGAAGACTTCTCTTCTTCAGTTGCCAGCAGTGGAAGACGTGACAAGCCATCAGCATTGCTGTGTCGTTTGGTACCCTCGGACTCTATGTTATAAGAGTGGGCTCCTAGGAAAAGTGCCCGAAGTAGCAACAGGGTAGCAACCATCACTGGGATTCCTCTCCCAAGACTGAAAATGGACCCAAGGGGCTGGTGGTCTGTCACTAGCGTAAATCTTTGTCCATAGAGGTAGTGGCGGAACTTCTTTATTCCCCATACTAGACTAAGGGCCTCTCGGTCGATCTGTACATAGTTGCGTTCTGCACTCATCAGTGATCTTGAAGCAAAATCAATCGGGTGTTCAGATCCATCATTCACAATGTGTGACAAAACAGTACAAATGCCATAAGGGTTCACATGCCAGACTAATGGGCAGACATGGGTCATAATGGGCGAGCAATTCATTGGACGTTATTAGTCTCTTTGTTTCCTTGAATGCTTTTTCACATCTTTCTGACCATTCCCACTTTGCTCTTGTCTGTAACTGCATTCCGTGGATGCAGCACTGTAGCAAGATTAGAGAGCAACCAGAGCTGGTACTTTACAAGGCCCAAGTATGGCCTGATTTGTGACACATTTTCCGGTTTGGGTGCCTATAGCACTGCTTCAATCCTCTCTTGTGACTTATGTAAGCCCTGCTCGTCAATGACATGTCCACAATGTGAGATCTCATTCTTGAAAAACTCAAATTTCTCTCCCTTTGGGCGCAGACCATACTCACTCAGCCTGGTAAGCACTTTACCAAGGCTCTGGAGGTGCTCTTCTTCATTCTTGCTAGTCTCAATGATGTCATCAAGGTAACATTGTGTTCCTGAGATGTCTTGGAGCACTTTGCACTTTGACAGAGTGCCGGAGCTGATGCAATGCCAAGGACGAGATGATCATACTGGAATAGTCCCTTATGAGCATTGATTGTAAGAAAATTCCGCTTGACTCCTCAGTCTCCATTTTCAGATAAACTTGTGACAACTCAATCTTTGAAAACCTCTCCCTGCCTGCTGAAGATGCAAGTATGTTTTCTATCTGTAGCAGGGGATACTGCACAGTATGCAGTAGCAGGTTGATGCTCACTTTGAAGTCCCGCATATGCAAATGGCTCCACTCTTAACTTTCTAAGTCACTGGGACAATGGGCACGGTCCAATCCTCAGCCTTGGAGAGAAAGCTAGATGCCTCCAAACTCTGAAGTTTAGCATCCACTTTAGGACATAGTGCGTAAGGCACTGGATACGCTTTATGGAATCTTGGTGTTGCTATTTCATTCAATTCATTCTGGCCTTCATGCCTTTGAGTTTACCAGTACCCTTCTCAAACACCTTCTCATCAGCATTAAGCAGCTGTGCCAGTCTTTGGTTAGTGCTACTGTTTGGTCTGCTGTTGTCTGTAGATGACGCACTGAGAACTTTGATTGAGTGCCAGTGAAGTTGGATTTTTCTCGACCATTCATGCCTGATCAGTGCTGGCCCTCCACTGGTCAATACATAAAGCTCCAGCTGCTGTGTTTGGCCTCTGTACATCACATTTACTTTCAGTTTGTCTTTGGGAGACACTTTGCTGTCTGTGTAGGTCTTTAGCATCACTGAGGTCTTTTCTAATGGTAGCTTACTAAACAGTCTGTTGTAGTCAGCCTCTGAAATTATAGACAGAAGCTGACTCTGTACTCTTTGAGGGACTTTGACAAGGTCCCTCATGAGAGACTCATCCAGAAAGTCGTGAGGCATGGGATAAGTGGAACCTTGGCTGTTTGGATAAAAAATTGGTTAAAGGAAGAAAGCAGAGGGTAGTTGTGGAAGGAAAGTATTCTGCCTGGAGGTTGGTGACTAGTGGAGTGCTGCAGGGATCTGTTCTGGGACCCCTGCTATTTGTGATTTTTATAAATGACCTGGATGTAGAGGCGGAAGGATGGGTGAGTAAGTTTGCAGATGACACGAAGATTGGAGGAGTTGTGGATGGAGCTGCAGGTTGTTGAAGGTTACAAGAGGATATAGACAGGCTGCAGAGTTGGGCAGAAAAATGGCAGATGGAGTTCAATCCGGACAAGTGTGAGGTGATGCATTTTGGAACGACAAACCAGAAGACTGTGTACAGGATTAATGGTCAGTTACTTAAGAGTGTGGATGAACAAAGGGAGCTTGGGGTTCAAATCCATACATCCCTCAAGGTTGCTGCACTGGTTGATAGGGTAGTTAAGAAAGCCTATGACAGGGGTCGGCAACCTTTACCACTGAAAGAGCCATATGGACCCGTTTCCCACAGAAAAGAAAACACTGGGAGCCACAAAATCCGTTTGACATGTAAAATGAAATAACACTGCATACAACGTTTTGTTTTGCCTTTATGCTATGTATAAACAAACTATAATGTGCTGCATTTATGAAATCGATGAACTCCTGCAGAGAAAACGAAATTACATTTCTGCATGCAACAAAAACATTTTGAACTCCAAAAAAAAGACGTTGGGTTGAAGGTTACTCCATCGTTAGCCTACCTTGAATCAAAAAATTAAAAGAAATCGCGCACTGGCGGGTGTCAGGCATTGGCAGTGGTGACGTATATTGATAGCAATAAAAAACACGCTAAAATAATGACACGGAGTCGGTAAACTGCAGTCAAAGATAACTTTATTTGAACTACACAGCCTTGCTTTTAAGCCTCTCTCAACCTGCTCCCCCTCCCGTGGGTGCAGATGCTCCAAAAGACACATACTCACAACCCCCCATAGGTTATCTCCCTTAGCCGGAACGGTGGCTAATTGTGAGCCGGTTCGGATGTGCCAGGAAATGGGTTGCCACAACGTTTTATTTAAATTGTACAAGATCACCATAATCTTCAAATTTAGAATTACATTTCAAAACCTAACAAACTAACGTAAAATACATTTTAATTAAATATCATTTATTTTCCAAAGCCACAGGGAGCCGCAGCACAGAGATGAAAGAGGCTCATGCGGCTCCGGAGCCGCGGGTTGCCGACCCCTGGCCTATGGGATGCTAGGCTTCATTAATAGGGGGATTGAGTTCAAGAGTAGAGAGGTCATGTTGCAACTCTACAAATCTCTGGTGAGACCGCACTTAGAGTATTGTGTTCAATTCTGGTCACCTCATTATAGGAAGGATGTGGAAGCTATAGAGAGATTTACCAGGATGTTGCCTGGTTTGGAGAACAAGTCATATGAAGCAAGGTTAGCAGAGTTGGGACTTTTCTCTTTGGAGCATAGAGGAATGAGAGGGGACTTGATAGAGGTCTACAAGATTATGGCATAGATAGGGTGGATAGTCAGTACCTGTTTCCTAGGGCATCAATAGCAAACACCAGAGGGCATATGTACAAAATTAAGGGAGGGAAGTTTAGGGGAGAAATCAGGGGTAAGTTTTTTACACAGAGGGTTGTGAGTGCCTGGAATGACTTGCCAGGGATGGTGGTGGAGGCTAAAACATTAGGGGTATTTAAGAGCCTCTTGGACAGGCACATGGATGAAAGAAAAATAGAGGGTTATGGGGTAGTGTGGTCTTAGTACTTTTTTTTAAGGATTATATGGGTCGGCACAACATAGAGGGCTGAGGGGCCTGTACTGTGCTGTAACATTCTATGGTTCTATGAACCAGCTCCATTTTCAACTTTACAGCAGGCGCATCTATTGCAATCCATATGATTTTGCGATCTGCTTCAGTAATGTTATGCATGGCAGCTCACCTTTGTCAGACTCTGTGTTGTCTGATTTCACATTTAGTCATTTATGCATTTGCTTGGTGTTGTGTTTGAAACTCTTCACTGTTTGGTTTTTCTCTTTAGCTGTGCTTTTTGTCTGCTTTGCAAGATTTCTCTATGTGACTTTGTCTGCCACACATTCTGCAAACTTTTTCTTTGAACCAACAGTAATTTGCATCATGGGAGGATTTGCCACATCGATACCATTTTTGGCTTTTTGCACCACTCAGGGACCTTCTGTGTGTTTTGCATTCTAAACTCATTTTCTGTAGTTCCGACACAGCCTTTTCTACAGTCTCTAATGATATTATAATGCTCAATGCCCGTTCTAAGGTTAGGTCTCTTTCTGACGGTAGCCTCTTTTGAGTGCTTTGACTATGCGTGCCACATGCAAGCCTGTCCCTTAATGCATCAGGAAGTGCATCTCTAAAGTCACAGTATTAGGAAAGTTTGTGCAGCTCTGTAATGTATTCAGAGATGCTTTCATCCTTTGACTTGGTTCCTTTATTTCTCAGCTCTTACTAGCAGTTTAGGGTTCAAGTGATTTTGTAAAATTGCAACAATTTCATTGAGCATCTTGCTTGCTGGCTTTTCAAGAGTTACTAAGTTGTGTAAGAGCCTGTATGTCCCATTAAGCTAAGAAGTGTGGACGCTTTCTTTTTCTCATCCACGTTGTTCATGTTACAAAATAGTTCAACCCTCTTGTTATATGATTTCCAGTCCTCATTGCCACTATCAATTTTGTCAACATTCACATCACCACATTATTTTCTCTTTAACTTTGTTAGTTATACGTCACTCACTGTATACTGCATACTATTACTCACACGTTAGCATCCGTGACAGCCTTCTCCGTACTGCTAAACTCGTTCCTCTTGCTGTCTTTCTCCCTTCCTCTGAATTCTGTCATCTCATAACTGCTGGTGCGGTTGGTGATATCCGCTGACCTTCAAGTTTGTATTCATTAAGAAATTTGTAGCCTCTGCACAACTACATATCAATTAAATAAAAGCACGCACAAGGGAGGTGGCTTTAATAGGTGTATTCAGTAGCCCTCTCCCCACCCCATACCAATCGGCAATGTAGCCTGTTAGAATGCTCTCCATAGTACACCTGTAGACATCTAAGAGTGTTTTAGATATCATACCAAATCTCCTCACAGATCTACTGTGCATGACTGAGATGGTTTTACTTATTTATTCTCTGTTCACAATCAATGTACTGCTGACGAGGCCAGCATTTATTTTCTGTCCCTAGTTACCCTTGAGAATGTGGCGGGTCAAGAGAGGTTCATTCATGATCAAAGTATGTTTGAAGTTTTCAACTCTGAGATTCTTCTTCTCCAGATAGCCACGGAACAAAGGAAAATCTACAGGTGAAGGTGGTCCCACAATACCGCTGGGTAGGAGATTCAGGATTTATTGAGAAGGTGATGGTGAGCTGCCAGTTGAATCTGTCGGTAAAGGTAGTCTCTGAATACTACTGAGTACGGTTGATCATGAAGGACCAGTGGTGGGTTTCCCCATCCAAGGCTTGGAGGGGAACTTGCAGGTGGTGGTGCACCCATGGAACCAAAGCCCTTGTCCATCTTGGAGGCAGAGGTTATGGATTGAGATGGAGTCATTGGAGTATTGTGTGTGAGCAACCTCAGCACATTTTGTAAATGTTGTAATCACAGTGCAACACTGGTGGTGTGAGTTACTGTTTAGATGGTTATTTGGATGCCAGTCAAGCAAGCTGCTTAACAGGGATTTCAATGTCACACGGTAGCTCCCACACACAACAGCCACACCCCACCAACTGCTTATCATTGTTTCATTTATTTTATTGATTTGTTTAAACATAAATTTACATCCTTGTCAAAGATGTTCGTCCAAGAACATTGCATCCATTGGACATGGCTTACAGGAATGAGTTCACTGAACCAGAGCAGTATCATACTGAAGAACTATCAAAGCGATGCTCTTCTCAAGTAAGACCTTCACTGTAGTTCTTCTGCCCTCTTCAGTGGAAAGTGAAAGTATTCCTTCTCTCTAGAATCCCAGCAAATACTTATATCTCAGCCTGCCTCAGATAATCGCTGACTACAGCTTGGCGTTTAACACAATTACTCCTACAGTTCTGATTGAAAAGCTGGAGAACCTGGGCAGCTGCACCTCCCTCTCCAACTGGATCCTCGACTTCCTAACCACAAAACCACAATTTGTGTGGATTGGAAATAACACCTCCACCTCGCTCTCAATGCTGGCAGACCTCAGGGATGTGTGCTTAGTGCTTAACCCACTGCTCTGCACTCTCTCTACACCCATGACTGTGTAGCTAGGCACAGCTCAAACATAATCTATAAATTTGCTAATGATACAGCCATTGTTGTCAACGAGAGGTGTACAAGAGTGAGACATCTTAGCTAGTTGAGTGGTGTCGCAGCAACAACCCTGCACTCAGCATCAGTAAGACCAAAGAACTGATTGTGGACTTCAGAAAGGGTAAGACAAAGAACATTTGCCAATCTTCATAGAGGGATCAGAAGAGGAAAGAGAAAGTAATTTCAAGTTCCTAGGTGTCAACATCCCTCAGGGTCTAACCTGGAACCTAAATATCAATGCAGCTATAAAAAAAGGTACGACAGTGTCTAGATTTTATTCAGTTTGAGGAGGTCTGGTTTGTCACCGAAAACACTCACAAATTTCTACAGATTTACTGTGGCGAGCATTCTTACTGTATGGGGGATGGTGCTACTGCAGAGGATCGAGGTAAGCTGCAGAGATTTGTAAACTTAATCAGTTCCGTCCTGGGCTCTAGCTTCTGTATTATCCAGGATACCTTCGAGGAGCAATGCCTCAAAAAGGTGATGTCCATCGTTAAGGATCCCCATCACCCAAGTCATGCCCTCTTCTCATTGGTACCATCAGGGAAGAGGTACAGGAGCCCAAAGGCACACACTCAACAATTCAGGAACAGCTTCTTCACCTCCGCCATCCAATTTCTGAATGGACATTGAATCCATGAACACTCCCTTACTCCTTTTCTATTTCCATTTTGCACTACTTAATTAATTTTTATATTCACTTTCACTTTCATGACATATGCTGATGATATTAAACCTAATTCTGATTCTTATCTAGTTGTTATCTCAACCTTTTCTGCAGGAGCTGGTTGTACATAAAATGTTCCATTTTCCACATCAAAAACAGAAGTATTTCATTTGTTCTAAGTTCTGTGGGATTATAAATGTTTCTGTAGAACACATCTTTCTTTCCAGGATGCTACAAAAGTATTTAGACCTCATTCAATAATATAAATATTCCACTTAAAAATCTAGCAATGTCCCAGATTTTCTTCCTTGCTCATTTCTGTACTATGGACAATATTTTTTAATTAAATGAAGTTTTCCAGGGAAAATATTTTGTTACCTTCAGGGAATTAGTAAGCTAATGGGAGTAAAAGTAAATAACATTAAATCTTTTATGAGTTATGTATCTTCGCTGAGTATTCGTTGATTGGCTGATTTTCTTGTGATTAAAATTTAATAATTATCGCCCCTGGATCCTTTTTTAAATTCATCAGAATTCTGATTTGCTGCATTTCTTTAGCTGTCAGGCAACGGGAAGTGTGTGGCTTGGGAATTACGCCTGGGGAAGTGTGTTATGATTGGTAAGGGTGGCATGATAGGTTAGCACCGCGCTTTACAGTGCCAGTGACACGGGTTCAATTCCTGCCGCTACCCATAAAGAGTTTTTACATTTTTCCCCGTGACCACGAGGGTTTTCTCCACAGTCCAAAGTTGTACTCTTTGGTAGGTTAATTGGCCACTGTAAGTTGTCCCAATATTAGGCTGGGATTAAACCGGGGGTTTGCCAGGTGGCACGGCTTGAAGCCCGGAAGGGCCTAATCCACACTCTGTCTTAATAAATAAATACATAAAGATCTCTGAGAATTTTCACTAGATAATCCAGGAAGTAACTTCAGTTGGTTGCGGAATTTGCTATTAGGAACATTACATTGGACATGGGATATAGGACGCAGAAACAGACCATTCAGCCCAACTGACTTGTGCTGGCAGCTATGTCATCTACTCTTATTGGGTCATAGAGTGTTAGAGTAAAACAGCAGAGGAACAGGCCCTTCAGCCCAACTGATCACCTAAGATGCTCACCTAAGCTAGTTCCAATTGCCTGTAAGCTGTTTCAGCTGCTTCTGTCAGGCAAACCATACTGCAGCTTTAAAGCCAGGACACACAGGCTACGGGACAGCTTCTTTCTACAAGCCATTAGGCTTTTAAATTCATATGTCTCTACACTGCAATGGAGTCATAGCGCAAAGATTTTTATTCCCTCACGTGTGGGATGGATGTAGGATTTAACAAAATTCAAATCTGTCCAAATACTTTTTAAATGCTGTTATTATACAGTTTGAGTGAGGTTGGTTGAGTGAACTCGGTCTTTTCTCCTTGGAGCAGTGGAGGATGAGAGGTGACCTGATAGAGGTGTACAAGATGATGAGAGGCATTGATCGTGTGGATAGTCAGAGGCTTTTTCCTAGGGCAGAAATGGTTGCCACAATAGGGCACAGGTTTAAGGTGCTTGGGAGTAGGTACAGAGGAGATATCAGGTGTAAGTCTTTTATGCAGAGAGTGGTGAGTGCGTGGAATGGGCCACCGGCAACAGTTGCGGAGGCGGATACAATAGGGTCTTTTAAGAGACTTTTGGATAGGTCCATGGAGCTTAGAAAAATAGAGGGCCATTGGTAAGCCTAGTAATTTCTAAGGTAGGGACATATTCGGTACAACTTTGTGGACCCAAGGGCCTGTATTGTGCTGTAAGTTTTCTATGTTTTGATGTACCCGAGACAGGGCACGAGCCCACAGTCAACTCCATCTCTCACTGATCTCGCCAATTAAAACACTGTGGAAGATTGAAATCATTGAGACAAGTGCTTGCCAGCCTCGTGTTCTCTGCTGCCGAAGAAGGTGCTTGCGCGCAGTGGTCTCTTGCTCTCAGCTCCCAAAGAAAGATCCTTGTATTAGAGTGATTACTCTCTCCCTCAATGCTGTTGGCAAATGGTGCTGTAGCAAGGCTGACTCGACGCGGGTTATAGACTTGGGCTCTCAGGTTTATGTTGTGTTCTGATTCTTGTTACTACTTTTTGGCGAGTTTGGGTTAGCCTACAGGTGCTGAACACTGAGCTGAACTGAAATAACATATGATTTTGACTTTCTGCTCCTTTTTTTTGTGTTGCTGTTTTTTTGTATGTGGGGGAGGGGTCATGATGTTTCATGTTTTTATTCTTTATTCTTTAGTCTTTATTCTTTGGAGCGTAGAAGGTTGAGGGGGAACTTGATAGAAGTTTTTAAAATTACGAGTGGAATAGATAGAGTTGACGTGGATAGGCTTTTTCCATTGAGAGTAGGGGAGATTCAAACAAGAGGACATGAGTTGGGAGTTAGGCGGCAAAAGTTACTCAGAAAGTGGTAACTGTGTGGAACAAGCTTCTAGTAGAAGTGGTAGAAGCAGGTTCGGTATTGTCATTTAAAGTAAAATTGGATAGGTATATGGACAGGAAAGGAATGGAGGGTTATGGGCTGAGTGCAGGTCGGTGGGACTAGGTGAGAGTAAGCATTCAGCACAGACTAGAAGGGACGAGATGGCCTGTTTCCATGCTGTAATTGTTATATGGTTATACGTTTGATATTTTTCTTTGAATGTGTACAGTACTTCTTTCCTGGTACTTCTTTGTCTGCGAAGAAGACGAATTTCAGGGCTGTATACTGCTTACATTCTTTGATAACACTGAACAACAAAGGATTTTGCTTCCTGAATACTTTTGGGTATATCCTATGGATTTTGGGCTGCTGATCAGGAAAACCACCAAGAAATTTCCCCATCATGCACCATTTTTTTGCAAATCACCTATATAGTGTTTATTACTTCAGTTCATAATTCAAGTCAGAACTGATGCCAAGATTAAGGAAGCTATTTTTGTTGGTCCACAAATCAAAAGGGTCATCAATGAAAGGCAATTCAAATAAATTCTAGTGGGACCGGAGAAAATCGCATGGAAGGCATTCAGAGATGCTGTTGAAAATTTTCTTGGCAACTACAGAGCACCAAATTACACGCAGTTGATTGACAATATGCTTCAAGCATACAAAGTCATGAGATGCAACAAGTTATTAAGGATTTATTTTCTACATTCCATTCAGACTTCTTTCCTGCAAGTCTTGTCACTGTCAGTGACGAGCACGGTGAAAGGTTTCACCAAGACATTGCAGTCATGGAGAAATGTATCAGGGCAACTGGAATCCATCAATGCTGGATGATTATTGTTGGACCCTTAAGTGAGAAGCGTCGGACATTGAATACAAATGAAAATCATCAACAAAACACTTTTAGCTTCGTTGAACTAAATGCAAAGCATCAGCACCATCATGCAAATAAATGCATTATTTTCAATAAAAGCTTATTTCTTGTTTCTCCAAATTCCTACATGAAGCAAGCAGTCTGAAATTATATTTGTGTTCAGTCTCAAGCGGTCTATCATAAACAAAGAAAAATTTTGAGGAAGCAACACTTTTGAAAACATCTGTTTTCCAGTGTAACCGACGTGCTTTGAATCTTTGCTTCACACGCTTCCTCTGGCAGCCCATACCATACACACACCCCTTCCCTGTGTGAAGAGGTTGCTCCTCAGGTCTCTTAATTCTTTCCCCTTTCACCTTAGATCAATGTCTCCACGCCCCCACCAGTTTTTCATAACCTTTCCTAGGGGAAAAAACTGTCTATGTTCACCGGAGCAAAATACCTCACAATTTTGTGTCTCAACTCACCTGACACTATTAGTGTGTCCCTCTGTTCCCCTCTCCCTCATGCATGTCCTGTATCTACTTACGTGCATCATGTTAACCACTCCCATGGGGAGTGGGCTCAACAATGTCACTGCTCTTCAGTTACAGGTGCTTTTCCTGAAATCCCCCTGCTGGATTCCATGCTGACTGTCTTACATTGGTGGCCTCTAGTTATTGTTCTCCCTCACGAATGGAAACATTTTCTCTGCATCCACTCCATCAAAAGTTTTCACCTTTTCACAAAACTCTATTTGCTCATCGTTCAATGTTTCTCCCGAGGAAAGAGACTGGACTCCTTTTATTCTTTTATCGAGTGAAAGAAAGAATGAAACTTGCAAAGACTCTCTTTAGAAACAGTGAAGCAGCTGTATTTAAACTGGGTGCATGAGTCTATACAAGCATTTCCTTTCATACACTCTGCAAGTGAACAATTGCTATCACATCATCAATACAAGGGTGATTGATAAGTTTGTGGCCTAAGGTAGAAAGAGTCAATTTTAGAAAACCTAGCACATTTATTTTTCAACATAGTCCCCACCTACATTTACACACTTAGTCCAGCAGTCGTGGAGCATACAGATCCCTTCTTGGACCTCCAGAAGTGGTCCACAGCAGGGGGTGATTGATAAGTTTGTGGCCTAAGGTAGAAGGAGATGAGATATTAACTTCAAACTTTCTGCATTTTCACAAAGAGTTGAACTGCACGTGCATGTAATGAGAGCTGTATACCTCAGGCCATGAACTTATCAATCACCCCAGCTGTGGACCACTTCTGGAGGTCCAAGACGCCGACTTCTACAAAGAAAGGATCAGTGTGCTCCACGACCACTGGACTAAGTGTGTAAATGTAGGAGGGAAGTATGTTGAAAAATAAATGCACTAAGTTTTCTAAAATTGACTCCTTCTACCTTAGGCCACAAACTTATCAACCACCCCACATAAATGCATTCACTGAATCATTTTTGCAGAATCATCGAGTCATACAGCATTGAAGCAGGCCATTTGGCACATTAGGGCCAAACTAACCATCTTCCAGCACTTGACTCATAGTGCTCCATCTCCATGTGACTGAAGTATTCAGCCTGACACTTCTTAAATGCTGTCAGAAACTCTATTACACCCTCTTTGTGTAGAACAAGTTTACCATGTGCAACATGGAACAGGTACACTGTATAAATGGGTGTCATAACACACACATAACCTACTGTAAAGTGCACTCTCTTCTCACTTCATCCCTGCAGAAGGAAACAAGGTCACAGGTCAAAGGTAGGAAAAGGGAGGTGGTCCTGAAAACAGACTACAGGGAGTTAGGAAAGGAGTTGAAAAGCTGGACCTCAACTGTATTAATATCAGGATTACTGCCTGTGCCACGTGACAGTAATTATATGAATAGAATGAGGTGGAGAATAGATGCGTGGTTGAGGGATTGGAGCAGGGGACAAGGCTTCATATTTTTGGATGATTGGGACCTCTTCTGGGGCAGGTGTGACCTGTATAAAAAGGACGGGTTGCACTTGAATCCGAGGGGGACCAATAGCCTGGCAGGAAGGTTTGCTAAGTGTGGTGAACTATGTGCCTGTCTGGACACACCCCCTGCTGACTGCTCCTGTGGCTCCTCCCACAGGCCCCTGAATAAAGGCGATCTGAGGCCTGACGCTCGGCCTCAGTCTCCAGGTCATAGTATGATGGACACTCACTCCTGGTTCCTTCTTCCAGTCAATAAAAGCCGATATCTCGCCTTACGTCTCAGTGTGAGTTATTGATGGTGCATCACTAAGGCTATTGGGGAGAGTTTAAACTAGAATTGCTGGGGGGGGGGGGTGAGAATTGAACTGAAGTGACGGAGGAAAGGGAGGTTGGCTCACAAATAGAGAAAACTTGGAGACAGTGTGAAAGGGAGGATAGGCAGGTGATAGAGAAGGGATGTGCTCAGACCGAAGGTTTGAGATGTGTCTATTTTAATGAGAGGAGTATAATCAATAAAGCAACACACACAAAATGCTGGTGGAACGCAGCAGGCCAGGCAGCATCTATAGGGAGAAGCACTATCGACGTTTCGGGCCAAGACCCTTCGTCAGGACTAACTGAAAGGAAAGATAGTAAGAGATTTGAAAGTAGGAGGGGGGGGAAGGAGAAATCATAAATGATAGGAGAAGACAGGAGGGGGTGGGATGAAGCTAAGAGCTGGAAAGGTGATTGGCGAAAGTGATACAGAGCTGGAGAAGGGAAAGGATCTTGGGACAGGAGGCTTAGGGAGAAAGAAAGGGGGAGGGGAGCGCCAGAGGGAGATGGAGAACAGGCAAGGAATGATGCGCAGAGAGAGAAAAAAAAGGAGGGGAGAGAAAATAAATAAATCAGGGATGGGGTAAGAAGGGGGAGGAGGGGCATTAACAGAAGTTAGAGAAATCAATGTTTATGCCATCAGGTTGGAGGCTACCCAGACGGAATATAAGGTGTTGTTCCTCCCACCTGAGTGTGGCTTCATCTTGTCAGTAGAGGAGACCATGGATAGATATATCAGAATGGGAATGGGGTGTGGAATTAAAACGTGTGGCCACTGGGAGGTCCTGCTTTCTCTGGCGGACTGCGTCATAAAGAAGGATGTGGGGAGGAGAGGCCTGAGGTAGGGGTGGGTGGAGGTCAGAGGAAAAGCTGTTGAGGCGTTGAGTGATATGATTGGCTGCAGAAGGTGTCAGGATGATGTTAGGGTTGATGAGGTCGGAAGGGGTCATGGGGGGTGGGGGAGATGTTCAGGAGCTGTGACAGGAATGGTTGGGGCCCTGAGAGATTTCACCTTAAAGTGGACAGAACTGTAGTCAAGAGTTCAAAGGCTGGAACCAAGTCAGGCAGCAAACACATACCACAGGCCTGAGCAGGTCCCATCGGCCCCAAGTAGGTGGCATCCATTATTAAAAACCCTCGCTGTCTGCGACATGTCCTCTTTCCATTACTACCACTGGAGAGCAGATACAGGAGCCTGAAGAGCCACATTCAATGTCTTAAGATCGGCTTCTTCCCCTCCACCATCAGATGTCTGAATGGCTTATGAAACCATGAATACCACCTCTTCATTTGTCTTTTCCACTACTTATTTTGTAACACGGTGATTTTTTTAATGCTTTGCATTCTACCACTACCACAAAACAACAGATCTCACAACATATTTCAGTGGTAGTATACCTGATTCTGATTCTGAGACCCAACTACGTTCAGCAAATCGAGTTATGATCACTGGAGTTATACTTGCATGCCGAGTTCACCTGTGAGTAGTGATAACAATATTTGGACACCGAATCACTTAGATTGATAATTAACGTATGCAGCTTCCCTCAGAATATAAGGGCAATTTGATAGCGGCTGGCTCCTGAAGGTGTGAGTTACATCTAGATCAGGAGTGTCATGTACAACTGATTATCACAGACGTGACATCTAGACATGCCACTGGCTAGACATAACCATATGCTAGTTACTCAGATATACAAACTACAGTACCTGGAGTAAAATAGCCAGGAATATCTCCGACTATATTTCACAATTGGTTCTCCGAAGGAATTCTTTTGCAGGGAAAACATAAACTATGGGCTATAGAGTGTATTTACAAACTACTGCCTTTTTAACTTAGTGTCTGCTATATTTTTAAGCTGCATTACTGCATTGATTAATTATGAGTTAATAGACAATAGACAATAGGTGCAGGAGTAGGCCCTTCGGCCCTTCTAGCCAGCACCGCCATTCACCGTGATCATGGCTGATCATACACAATCAGTACCCCGTTCCTGCCCTCTCCCCATATCCCTTGACACCGCTATCTTTAAGAGCTCTATCTAACTCTATCCAGAGACTTGGCCTCCACTGCCTTCTGGGGCACAGCATTCCACATATCCACCACTCTCTGGGTGAAAAAGTTTTTCTGCATCTCTGTTCTAAATGGCCTACCCCTTATTCTTAAACAGTGGCCTCTAGTTCTGGACTCACCCATCAGCGGGAACATGCTTCCTGCCTCCAGTGTGTCCAATCCCTTAATAATCTTATATGTTTCAATCAGATCCCCTCTCATCCTTCAAAATTCCAGTGTATACAAGCCCAGTCGCTCCAATCTTTCAACATATGACAGTCCCGCCATTCCGGGAATTAACCTTGTGAACCTACGCTGCACTCCCTCAATAGCAAGAATGTCCTTCCTCAAATCTGGAGACCAAAACTGCACACAACACTCCAGGTGGGGTCTCACCAGGGCCCTGTACAGCTGCAGAAGGACCTCTTTACTCCTATACTCAATTCCTCTTGTTATAAAGGCCAGCATCTAATCTCATCAGTTCGGATCTGGAGTCACATAGACCAGGTAACCAGATTTCCTTCCAGCTACTCCAGTAGATGAAAGTCAATGGCTTCCTGCCAATAACTCTCCCTAAAGTTCCAACAGCTCTTTCATTCACTGAGGTAAATATAATCTCCTGTAAATCAAAGATTACCACTGAGAAACTCTAAAAGTTCAGAAACACCTTGTTCAGAAATCAGTTAGACAAATAAAATCATAATTACTCCAACAGCCTGCAGGCAGGCAGATTTGAAATTGTGACAGACTAGCTCAGAAACTCAGCGTTATTTCTCCACACTTCGATGTCTAGATGCCAGCGCCTTGGAAGGTGGTTCGCCTTGCCCACTGCTAGTAGAGAAGACTCTGAGAGGAAGCTCAGCAAAATTCAGGGAGTGTTGGCTCTGGACAGCCGAATGTGTACTTTTTCAGTCAATCTCAATAAGTCAGGAAGTATTCAATTATGTTCCAAACTCCTTGGCTGATATTTTCATTTGGCTACATAACTGGAAAATGTTGCCTACACTCATTGATTAACATTCTGATTGATTCAGTGTCCAAATATTGTTACCATTATTCACCGATCAATTCAGAATGACTAAAATTCTAGCAGTTTTAAAAGTATCCTACTACTACTAGTCGCCAAATTCTTTCTTTTTCAATCTTTTTATTTATATCAACATTTTGAAAATAAAAAATATTAATACACAATTATTGGGATTACATTGTTAATAGTTAACATACATGAATATATACTCAATTGGTACAAGGGAATTAAGTCTCCCAAACTCGTACAAAATACAGATATGGTGTACACAGAGCAAAGAAAATTGGAATAACAATAAGAAAAAAGAGAAAAAAATATATATATACCCCCAAAAAACTAATCTATCCAAAACTAATCAATAGCAAAAAAAAAGAAGAAAAAGAAAAAGAAACATGGGCTGTTTATAATATCTAAAAAAGAAACATAAGTGTCATCAACTCCGATCTGATCCGATCCGATGTATAAAACCAGAAGAGAGAAAAGAACTAGGTTTGGAAAAGGTAGTCGCCTAATTCTACTAGCCTCCATTGTATCCAGGACATCTTCGAGGAGCAATGCCTCAAAAAGGTGGTATCCATCAGTAAGGACCCCATCACCCAGGATGTGCCCTCTTCTTATTGCTACCATCAGGGAGGAGGTACAGGAGCCTGAAGACACACACTCAGCGATTCAGGAACAGCTTCTTCCCCCTCTGCCATCGGGGAGGAGGTACAGGAGCCTGAAGACACACACTCAACGATTCAGGAACAGCTTCTTCCCCCTCTGCCATCAGGGAGGAGGTACAGGAGCCTGAAGACACACACTCAACGATTCAGGAACAGCTTCTTCCCCTCTGCCATCGGGGAGGAGGTACAGGAGCCTGAAGACACACACTCAACGATTCAGGAACAGCTTCTTCCCCTCTGCCATCAGGGAGGAGATACAGGAGCCTGAAAGCACACACTCAACGATTCAGGAACAGCTTCTTCCCCTCTGCCATCAGGGAGGAGGTACAGGAGCCTGAAGACACACACTCAACGATTCAGGAGCAGCTTCTTCCCCTCTGCCATCAGGGAGGAGGTACAGGAGCCTGAAGACACACACTCAACGATTCAGGAGCAGCTTCTTCCCCTCTGCCATCAGGGAGGAGGTACAGGAGCCTGAAGACACACACTCAACGATTCAGGAGCAGCTTCTTCCCCTCTGCCATCAGGGAGGAGGTACAGGAGCCTGAAGACACACACTCAACGATTCAGGAGCAGCTTCTTCCCCTCTGCCATCAGGGAGGAGGTACAGGAGCCTGAAGACACACACTCAACGATTCAGGAACAGCTTCTTCCCCTTCGCCATCAGGGAGGAGGTACAGGAGCCTGAAGACACACACTCAACGATTCAGGAGCAGCTTCTTCCCCTCTGCCATCAGGGAGGAGGTACAGGAGCCTGAAGACACACACTCAGCGATTCAGGAACAGCTTGTTCCCCTCTGCCATCAGGGAGGAGGTACAGGAGCCTGAAGACACACACTCAGCGATTCAGGAACAGCTTGTTCCCCTCTGCCATCAGGGAGGAGGTACAGGAGCCTGAAGACACACACTCAGCGATTCAGGAACAGCTTGTTCCCCTCTGCCATCAGGGAGGAGGTACAGGAGCTTGAAGACACACACTCAACGATTCAGGAGCAGCTTCTTCCCCTCTGACATCAGATTTCTGAATGGATCTGAACCTATGAACACTACCTCACTATTTTTTAATTTTTATTTTTGCATTACCTATCTAATGTACTCATTTACTTACTTATGGCTCCAAGGGTAGTCATAGCGGAAGGGTGGTAGTGGGGACGAGCTCCCACTGCTGAACAAGTGCTCTTCATGGCGTGCGTCTCAAACAGCCCCTGACAACCAAGTCCAACTCCTGGCCTTCACGTGTGGCCTAGTTCTTATGCCTGGCGGAGCTGTTCTCACTGACAGGAGAAGGGGCAAAGGCGGACCACTGGCATCTTAAAACCAGTTGTTCCGGGCAGATGGCGCTCGTTAAACACGGACGGTAGCTCATCTGCAAGAGGGAAAACTCCGATTTCAAACCTCTGCTGCCTTGCGGCTATACCCGCTCATGGGAAAGGCTTTGGGAGTAAACCCTGAGGAAAAATCCGGAGTCGGAGTCCCGAAGGTGGCTGACTGCTGTACCCAGCACCGACACGGCAACTCCTGCGATGCTGCTGGCACCAAACTGTACCGACTCTCGTCGTTCCTTTGGACCTGCCATCAGCATCGGGGGGGGGGGGGGGGGTCCACTGCATGGACAACAGACGGATCTCCACATCAACTCTGCCCTGGCTTGCGCCCTGGAGAAGCCACTCCCCAGTGACTACCAGAGGCACAGTACCCATGGTCAACCATGACCGACGGAGGCCACACTTATTTAAATTGACTATTATATATATACTTAATGCAATTCATGGTTTCCCTCCATTATTATTGTACTGCTGCCGCAAGGACAACAAATTTCATGATATATGTCACTGATATTAAACCTGATTCTGATTCTGATTCTGGAGTATTCGAAAAAGATAGGTCCACAAATTAAAGCCTAACATTGGGACCAAGTTCTATTTGATGGCATTATCTAGGAACTTGACTAGGAGGGCTGTTAGCCGGTAAGAGGATCTCTTGTAAGTGGAAGATTTTCAGAGCCATCGTTTAGACAGCTACCTTTAGACAGGTAAGATTAGAGAACCCTGGCTGATGAAGGATATTGAGGCTTTGATCAGGAAAAGGAAGGAAGCTTATGTCAAGTTTAGAAAACAGTGATCAAGCAAATCCTTTGAGGGGCATAAAAGATGAAGGAGCACATTCAAGGGGAAATGAGGAGTGCAAAAACAGGAGTGAGCTATTCTTGGCAACATAACCCTAAAAGTTTCTATTTTATAATAGTATATACTGAGCAAAAATGTAACAAGAGGGATAATTGGTTCCCATAAAGGATCAAAGTGGGAGTTGAACAATGTCCTCAATCAATATTTCGCATCTGTAACTGCCATGGAGACGGTTAGAGAAGCCAGGGAACACAGGAAAAAGAACAATGGTGCCCTGAAACGTATTGATGGTACGAAAGTGGAATTCTAGTGATCATGTGATCTCGTGGTCGTGGATTTATGGAATCCATTGCCACATGCAGCTGCGGAGGCCCGATCATTGAGGGAGCTTAAAGAGGAGATTGATAGGTTTCTAATTAGTCAGGGTATCAAGGAATATGGGGAAAAAGCCGGAAATTGGAACTAGATGGGAGAATAGTTTAGCTCTTGGTGGAGTGGCAGAGCAGACTCGATAGACCGAATGGCCTACTTCTGCTCCTTTGTCTTGTGATCTTGTGATGTGCAGCATAATGGTGGATAAATCCCTGTGGCCTGACCAAATGCATTCTCGGATATTGTGGGAAGCGAGGGAAGAAGAGAGTTTAGCATTTTTATTGCCAATGGGTGAGGTACTGGAAGATTGGAAGGTGGAATAAGTTGTGTTTTTCTTTAAGAAGGCTGTCTGTAAAGACAAGACAGGAGATGTCAAATTGGTGAGACGATCATCAATGGTGAGAAAGACACTGGTGGGATCTACATGCAACTAGAGAGGCAAGGACATACGGTATTAATGACAGACTGCATGGCTTTGTGTGTGGGGAATAAAGGCTCAGAAATCTGATTGAGTTCTTTGAACAGGTATCCGGGAGGAGTACTAGGTGGTAGCCTTTATCCGAATAGACTTCAGCAAAGTTTTTGCCAAGGTCCTAGATATGTGGTAGATTGGTCTAGGAGTTAAGGTCACATGAATCCAGAATGAACAAACCAGCTAGATGCAAAATTGGCTTGGATAAAGGAGCTAGATGTTGGCAGTGGAGGGTTGTTTATCAGATTGGAGGTTTCTAACACATGCCATGCCATAGGGATCAGTGCTGGGTCATATATATTAATGACTTGGATGATAATGAAGGTGTACACACAATGTGCTGTGCAAGTCAGGCAGCTTCCATGGAAGGACATTTTGACTGGAAAGGAAGGTGGAAGAAGTCAGAAAAAGTCAGTACAAGGTGGCAGGAGACAGGCAAAACCAGGAGAGGGGGAGGGGGTGGACGTGAAGAGCTGGGAAATTGATTGGTGGATGAGATAAAGGGCTGGAGAACGGGAATCTGATAGGAGAGGACAGAAGACCATGGAAGAAAGGGAAGGGGAAGGAGCACCAGCAGAAGGTGATGGGCAGGTAAGAAGAGAAGGTGTGAGAGGGAAACAAGAATAGGGAAAGGTGAAGGAGTGGGGGTGGGGGGGGGGTTGGTAATTACCAGAAGTTCGAGAAATCAATGTTCATGCCATCAGGTTGGAGGCTACCCAAATGGAAAATAAGGTGTCAGTCGTCCAACCTGAGTGTGGCCTCATCAGGATGGTAGTGGATGCCGTAGACCGTCATTTTGGAATGGGAATGGGAAGTAGAATTGACATGGGTGGCCACCAGGGAACCCAGCTTTTTGTGGTGTTCAGAGGGAAGGTGCTTGGTAAACTGGTCTCCCAATCTACGTCGGTTCTCACCGATAGACAGGAGGCCTCACTGGCAGCACCGGATACAGCAGACGGCCCCAGAAGACTCGCAGATGAAGTGTCACCTGAATTGGTTAATTATTCTTTAACATAAGTCATTGATCATTTAGATTTCCTTGTACTTTTCTCGAGGGTCTCGCTCTTTGTAGTGCAGTCTCCTGGTGCTTTCTGTTTAAGATTGTTCAGACAAGTTTGGTGATTTAGTGCTACTTGCATTATTTAAGTGGATGCCTGATTAGCGCTAATCACGGGGTCCCAGTTTGGAGAATGTTACTTCTTGCGGTGTCGCTCTGCAGAGCCTCAGCTGTTGTTTTGGAAATATGATGGATAAACTCCCGTTGTGTATCCGCATTGGAGTCTGTCTTTTCTCCACACTTGGGTTCTGGTTTTGCCAGCACACACCATGACACTGAAGTCGGCTGTCACAGGTACTACAGTTCCAGATTAACAGGAACTTAACTCAGACAAGTACAAAGTGTTGCATTTTGGAAATTAATCCAGGACAGAGCTTATATGGCAAATAAAAAGGGCTCTGTAAAATGATATAGAACAGAGAGATCTGGTTTCCTGCAAGTGGCAAAGCAGACAGACAAGTTGGATGGGAAGACTTGGGATGTCGTGCTTCAGTTGAATACGATACTGATGATGCCATGTGCAGTTCTAGCCATCATGCTACAGGAAAGATGTAATTAAATTAGAAGGGCTTCAGAAATGATTAACAAGGATGTCACAGGGACTGGACAGCAGGAGACAGCAAATAGGTAAAAAGTATTTTCCCTACGGTGAACGAGGCTGAGAGGTGGCCGTGTGGAGGTTTATACAGGCATGAAGAGTGTGGATAAGATGGATGTCACAGTCTTTTTCCCAGGGTAGGGAAATCTCAAGCCAGGGGGCATACATTTAAGTGAAAGGAGAAATGTTTTAAAGTGGATCTGAAAGTCAAGTTATTCGCACAGAGCAAGCTGCCAGTTGAAGTGGTAAAGGTAGGTGTGATTACAATGCTTAAAAAATATATATTTGGAGAGATTCATGGACAAAACCCAGGGGTATGGGGAAAGCTCAAGAAAGCACTGTAATCAGAATCGATATGGTGGCCGTGTAGAATGACTCTCGCACCATGGCTAACATACCAGTACCACCATTAAGAAATCACAATGAATTCTCTGTGTTCTATTCGGAGAGGGGCAGAAGGAGTCTCGGCTATCTCTGCAGTGCTGAGAGGTAGAAAAGGAAGGTGGAAAACATGTGCCAGCCCACAATGAGAGATCAATGGTAGAGAGATTTAAATTTCTCAGCGACTTTAAATTTGTGGCCATTGGCGTATCAATGACCCATCCTGAGCCCAGTACATAAATGAGTCAGCATCAACATGTTTACATTGTTAGGGGGTTAAGGAAGTCTGTCTTTCATTGAACACTCTAACAAACTTCTACAAATGTCCTGTTGAAGGTATCCCTACTGGTAGCATCATATTCTGGTATGGAAATTCGAATGTACAGGAATGAGAGAAGCTGCAGAGAGTCGAGGACTCAACCCAATGCATCATGGGCACATCCCTCGACACTATCAACAGTATTTACAGGAGGTACTGCCTCGTGTAGGCAATATGTATCATTATTGATCCCCACCATCCAGGCCATGCTATCATTAGGCTGGAGATACAGAAACCCGAAGTCCCTCACCGCCAAGTTCAAGAACAGGTACTTCCCTTCAGCCATTTGGTTTTTCCATCAATTGGCACAACCTTAAAAACTTCAGAATCAGGTTTAATATCACCGGCATACAACGTGAAATTTGCTGTCTTGCCACGGCAGTACATTGCCATGCATGATAAGAGAGACTGAAGGTTGCAGTAAGAAGTATATATATAAAAAAATAAATTAAATGAGTCGTGCAAAAATAAAGGAAAAGTACTGAGGAATTGTTCATGGGTTCACTCATTGTCCATTCAAAAATCTGATGGTGGAAGGGAAGAAGCAGTTCCTGAAACGTTGGGTGTGTGTCTTCAGACTCCCATACCTCCTTCTTGATGGTAGCAATGCCAAGAGGTTTCAAAAGTTTCAAAGGTACATTTAATGTCAAAGAAATGTATACAATATACATCCTGAAATGCTTTCTCTTTGCAACAATCCACAAAAACAGGAGAGTGTCCCCAAAGAATGGATGACAGTTAAATGTTAGAACCCCAAAGCCCCCCCCCAGCTTCTCTCCCTCCTGCACATAAGTGGCAGCAAAAAATGCTTCCCCCTCCCCCCGCCAGCAAAAAAAGCATCGGCACCCGCCACCAAGCACTCAAGTGTGAGCAAAGCAACAGCAAGGACACAGACTTGCAGTTACCCCAAAGACTACGTGTTCACCCGGTATTCTACACACCACAGGCTCTCTCTCTCTCCCTAATAAAGGAGAAAGAGGTGTCTCCATTTCACAGCAAGAGGGGAGACATAACAAACAACTTGCTGGTTTACAATGTTAAAAGTCCGTTGCATGGCTTTTTCCGAGCTCTGTGCCCAAAGATCTCAGGTCTCTGGGCACACATCTTCCATCTCCAACGACACACTGATCTCATGCAGAGGCACCAATCTCCAGTCCACCCATCTCCACAGCCATGAGATCCCAGGCCTCCGAAGGTGAGTGTAGCTCTTAGGCCGAGCCCTTGACGTGCCGAACAATGGCCAGTTGTGAAACCACAAGAGTCGGTCCCATTCCCACAAAGAACCTTAGTCAACATGTAACTCCAGGTCACGGTCTTCAAAAGAACCCTTAAAGGGAAAAATAGAGATATTTAAGATGGAAATAGAGCTGTTTCCAAAGACGCAAGCAAAGGAGTCGTCGTTAGGCGCCATTAACTCTCCCAAGAGGGCATGTCCTGGGTGATGAGGGTCTTTAATGATAGATGTCATCTTTTTGAGGCATCACTCTTTGAAGTTGGCCTGGGGAGGTGAGTGACCATGATGGAGATAGCTGTGTTTACATCTTTCTGGAGCTTTCTCCAATCCCCCCCCCCACCCCCATACTAGATGGTGATGCAACTACTTAGAATGTTCTCCATGGTACATCTGTAGAAATTGCCAGTGTCTTTGGCAAAATACCAATTCTTCTCAAGCTCTGAATGAAATATTTGTAGATGCTATTGTGCCTTCACTGTAATTGCATCAATATGTTGGGTCCAGGATAGATCCTCAGAGATATTCACACCCAGGAACCTGAAACTGCTCACCCTTGCCACTTCTCATCCCTCAATGAGAGTTTCTCTGTGTTTCCCTCTTCTTGCCCTTCCTGAAGTCCACGATCATTCCTTGGTCTTACTGCCGTGTGCAAGGTTGTTGTGCGACACCACTCAACCAGCTGATCTCGCTCGCTCCCATACGTCTCCTGGTCACCATTTGGAATTCTGCCAACAATAGTTGTGCCTTCAGCAATCTTACGGACGGCATTTGACCCGTGCCTAGCCACACAGTCGTGGGCGTAGAGAGAATAGGGTAGTGGGCTAAGCATGCATCCGCATGGTGCATCACTTCTACGCTTTAACAAAACTATGACTGCCCTGATCACTTTGCATTAAAATGGACTTTTTTTGTGTTCTAGTGCTTTTTTTCCTTGTAAAATTTGTGCATAATTAATGTTCAGTTTATGTTTTTCTTGGGAATGCTGCTTATGTGATGCTGTGTGTCTGGGCTCTTCATTGTACCTGCGCATACGACAATAAACTTGACCTTGACTTGGCACTCACTGAAATATTACCAGTACCATCCATACGAAGCACCGATGAGTCACAACTCCAGAAGTTTAAGTGACATTGAAGAGGCCAGCAGTTTGCGCATCAGTAAATTTTAAACTACTCTTGGGTTGTCGGTGATATTCCACTATCTGTTAACATTGCCGAAGTACAAAATACTCGAGTTTTTAGGGTCTTGTGGTCATCAGTGTTTGCCTCTCAACTCATTGTGGCACAGCTGATGGAGTCATTTCCTCTCGGCTGATGTGACCCGGGCTCCATCCTGCACCTCAGGTTCTGTCTGTGTGGCGTCCGCCCGCTCTCCCTGTGACTGTGTGTGCTTCCCCTGGGTGTTCAGGGCACGTCAACAGTATACAGCCTCTTCACAGACATCCACCAAACAACGAAACCCCACAGAATAATTGAAACACTGGAAGCTCGGTGTTCATCCCTCCCCCTTTGCACGAGCGGAAGAAAAGGCATCGAACCCCCCCACTTCAACCCCACCCATGTCAGTGAAAGCGCCAAACCCCCCCCCCCCCCCCACTCCGTGAGCAGCAGCAGAAGCATCAATGAGTGCACTGATCCAGAGTCCATCAAACTGCAGTCCACAAGCCAGACCGTCGGTATCTGCGACAGTCTCTCTCTCTCCAGCACGGCAGAGAGAGCTCACCCCTATATCGACGAGAGCAGACATACGCAACTCCCTATTCCGATGCTGTAGTCTTTGGCATCGCTTCTCCAAAGCCACTTTGCGCTGAAGGTTTGCAGAACGGAGAGTCGCTGGTCTCCGGTCTCGTTGCTGCAGGAGCGATTGCCCTCGGTGGGGAGAGAGAGAGCCTGTTGAGATACCGAAGTGCAGGTTTTTCAGCTGCGGGTTTTGATGGACTCTGGAAGGTCTCTTTGGGAGGCTTTTGCTATTTCTTGTGTGGTGGAGGGGTGGGGTGGGTCAGTGCTTCTGCTGATCTTGCAATGGGATTCTGATGTTCCTGTCATTCACTTAGATAGATAGATAGATAGATACTTTATTCATCCCCAAGGGGAAATTCAACATTTTTCCAGTGTCCCATTCACTTATTGTAGCAAAACTAATTACATACAGTATTTAACTCAGTATAAATATGATATGCATCTAAAATCACTCTCCCAAAAAGCATTAATAAATAGCTTTTAAAAAGTTCTTAAATAGTTTACTAAAGTGCATTGAGTGGTAACTTAAGCTCAGTCCTAACCCCAGCACTTTAACATGTCTTGCCCCTGGTGGTTGAATTGTAGAGCCGAATGGCTTTGGGGAGTAATGATCTCTTCATCCTGTCTGAGGGTAATACTCTTTGCAGGGTTTCTTGTTTCATTGATGTCTGTGAAGAGTAAGAATTTCAGGGTGCATACTATATACAATCCCTGATATTAAATTGAACCATTTGTATTTTGAAAACTTACGCAAAAGATTCTGCAGGAGCTGGAAGTGATGCTTGCACCAAAATGAACTTTTTATTTGTTCCAATAGTTGGCTCGACATAGCATTGTGGGCTGAAGGGCCTGTTCCTATGTTGTACTGCGCTATGTTCTTTTAGTCGTGTGTAATTCCTGGTTATGACTTTCTTGCGAATGCTCCTTATCTGATGCTGTGTACCCGTGATCCTGCTGCAAGTAAATTTTTTCATGGCACCTGTGCACGCATGTACTTCGCAGACAACAATAAATTCGACTTTGACTTTGAAGCAGGGGTGCAGTCAAATGGTGGCTCAGACAGCAAAGCCTTGAACGAATAGATTAAGAAATCTGGAGATGGGCGGTGGACGGTCGGTGAATTCCATGCGCTGTGTGGCTTGTTCCTGTGTTGTGGCTCTGGGGCTGTAACCACAGTCAGCGTGCTTCGGATTAATTTAACAGATTTGAAGCAAAGCCCCTGTGGGACATTAGGACCTCCTGCCTGGTTGTCATCTGCCTCTCTCTCAGCGCTATGAGTTTGGCATCATACATTATTGACAACCTTCGCTGAGATATGGGACAATGATAGACTGTCGCTATATTGGGACCCTCTGTCCTGTTGCTATGACGAAACACACAGCTTCTCTGGGAGACGGGTACTGATATTGGTTTACTTTGTCGTGCATACTCGCAGTTCTGCAAGCTATCCATAACCAATCATTTCAAAGCCTAAGTGCTTTGAGATGGTACAAAGAACACAGAACATTGTATTACAATAACACTTACAGAGAAAACGCTGTGCATTATTCAAAAAGGTGCAAGGGCAATGAGAAGGTAGACATTGAGGTCAAGAGTTCCCCTTCATTATACAAGAGGTCTGTTCAGGAGTCTTAAAACAGCAGAATAGAAGGTGTCCTTGAGCCGGATCATGCATGTGTTCATGCTTTTGTATCTCTGCCTGGTGGAAGTGGAGAGACCAGAGAATACCCAGGGTGGGTGGGTCTTTGATTATGCCGGCTGGTACTAATTCTGTGTAGTTTTGCTTTGCTGTGTTCAGTGTGTCCTCCAGTGTCTGAGATCAAGGAGCCAAACAAAACCAAGAACCTGCAGATGCTGAAAATGTGAAACGATAATCGAAACCGGCGGAGGTCAGGTAGCATCTGCGGAGGGAAAGCAGTTCATGTTTCAGGTCCAGGAAGATGCCGAAGGCTTTGCTCCATTTCCATTGACAAAGGAGCGAAGCGACAGATCCATGGCAGCAGAGCTCGGGCCCCAAGAGCGAGGAACGAGCCAATGGTTGACCAATTTAAGCGCTGGGCCAGATTGGAAGGGCTGGGTGGAAGCCAAATCGAGGTGGTGGGGCCTGTGTCTGAGAGCGAGGAATGACTGGTTTAAGGGCCGGGCCAGATCGGAAGGGTCAGGGTTGTCAGGGCCGGAGGTGAGAGATGGGCAGGCGTTCAGCTTGCTGCTCACGATGTTTACTCACTTCTGTGCAGAACTGTGCCTGCAACTAACGGACTGGCCGCGGTGGTGACTGGCTCTGTGGCTGTGAACTCACGTTTGTGAACTTTGATTCTGAATGTTATTTGCTTGCGTTATTTTGTGTGTGCATAATAAAGAACTTCATTTCCCAGGGAGCAATGTGGACAGTTCGCCCTGGAACTGGAAGTGATACTGGCGAGCTGGTCACGTGTGCTCAGAGTGTGACGCTAATGGCATTCTGTAAATAAATTGTATTAGCGTTTACTCATGTTAAGTTTGTTTTTCATTAAGAACAGACATTACATGGTGTAAGAGGTTGGCATGAGCTTTATTCATTCAGCCCATCGAGCTTTCTCTATCATCCCATCATGGCTGATTTATTATCCTTTACAATCCCTTTGGTGCCCTAACTAACCATGCGTCTGTCAACCTCTGCTTTAAATATACTCAATGACATGGCCTCCACAGCCATCTGTGGCAATGAATTCCATAGAATCTATAGCCATTCTCTGGCTGAGGAAATCTCTCCTCATCTCTATTCTAAATGGATGACCCGCTATTCTGAGTCTATGCCCTCTTGTCCAAGGCCTAACCACGACAGGAACTACCTTCCCCCGCAACCACTCTATCCACGCCGTTCAATATTCGATGAGTTTCAATGAAATCCTCCCTTTCATCTAAACCCCAGCGAGTACAGGCCCAGAGCCGTCAAG